>NC_051334.1:77458613-77758613 GCF_015220235.1 Choloepus didactylus | reverse complement strand
GGGAAGCTAAATAAAATATTGCCATATGATCTGGCAATTCTGCTACTAGGTTTATACACAAAAGAACTGAAGGCAGGGGCACAAACAGACATTTGCACAACTATGTTCATAACAGCATTACTCACAATTGCCAAAAGATGGAAACAACCCAGGTTTCCATCCATGGATGAATTTATAAACAAAATGTGGTGTATAGCTACAATGGAATATTATTCTGCTGAAAGAAGAAATGAAGTCTTAACACATATGACAACATGGATGAACCTTGAGGATATTATGTTGAGTGAAACAAGTCAGACACAAATGGACAAATATTGTATGACCTCACTAATATTTTAACTAAATATAACTAGTGAACTAATGGTGTTAACATCTAGAACATGGGTCAACAGAAGATGGAATGAGGGCAGAGAATGTGTATCTGAGGCTTAAATTGTGCACTATTTGCAATAAGGTTGATTCTAAGTGTTTGGAAATGGATAGAGGTGATGGTAGTACATATAGTGAGTGTAGTTAACAGAATTGTATGTGGGTGTGATTGTAGATGAAAGGGTAAGTTTAGGGTCATGTGTGTCACTAGAAGGAAAGCCAGAGAATGAAACATGGGACTGTATAACATAGTCAAACCTCTTGTGGTGAAAATGTTCTAGAATTAATTGAGGTGATGAAAGCACAACTCTGTGAATATACTTTAAATTTATCTCAATAAATCTTCCTTAAAAATAAATTTTAAAATAAAAAATAAGGTATGTATAAAGTGTTCAATAATTGAGAAAATTGAGACTGAAAAGAAATTCAACCTTAGTGGATCTTTTAAAATACCTCTTTTAGACTAAATATTTATTAAATATGATATTGTAAATCTCAAAATAATAATTTTTATTTCTGTGTGGTAAGCAGTAATGTTCCCCCTTCATTACTGATTTTAGTTATTTTTGCCATCTCTTTTTTCTTTGTCTATCTAGCTAAAGGTTTGTTGATAATGTGAATTTAATGTCATTTTAAAGCTCGTTCAGCATGAAAGTCATTAATAACCTCTAACTTCATATATAAGTTTTGATATTATGAGTTTGACTTTGTATATATCCCTGTAGGAAAATCAGTCATGGATTTTGTGAGTTGTTATATAATGGGGGGGGGGGGGGGGTTAGAGGAAAGACTCCCTTACATAAATTTTTGGGGTCCAGGCCTGGTTTTCCTTGTGAGCCTGCAATATGCCATGCCCTGGGGATACAGAGATTAGTGTGACTCAGCTGCTGCCCTCAAGTTGCAGAGAGTTGGGGATGGGAGGTAAAAAAAAGCGTCAATTGCAATGGAGTTTGATGGAGGGAAGTTTAGGGCTCCATGGAACCCACCCAGCCTTGTAAGTTGCGGGGGAGAAGCAGGAGGGTGGTCAGTGAATATTTTCTAGAGAAGGCAATGCCTAAAATTAGTGAGAAAAGAAGTTAGTCAAAGGGTAAGAAGGAACAGGATCTCAAGAAAAATCTCAAGAATTTAGACTTTGTGTAATTGAAAGCAACTAGACCTAGTTTTCTACATTGGACCTTAGTAGAAGTCAAGATGTCCACAAGGTGGCAGCAAGGGATTTGAAAATAAGGTGAATTTTTTGCAGCTGCAAGTAGTGACACCCCTCCTATATTAACACATATCAATAGCCAAGAAGTTTCTTCCAAATCCCCGAAAATGCTTATAAATTCCCAGGGAGAAAGCCCACATTGTGCTGGGTTTCTATAATCAAACCTCAGATTATCAAACTGGACTAAGGTGCAAGCACAATTTGAGAAAATTTTGTTTTACAATATTCTTGAGAACCTTGCTGCAGTTTTCTAGTAAGGGTGCTCAAAGGCCAATTATCTTTGGAAGAACCTCCCAAGGTTCTGCTCTCTAGGGCACCATTAGGTGTCAAAACTCATTGGTCATGGGTTTCTGAAATTGTATGGTGGGAGGCCACTTTTGGGCAGGATGAGAGGCCAGTGGTATCTGCTAGCATCTTAGGAGAAGGAACTAGGGGGTGCCATGTGGGAAAGAATCTCCAACAGCAGTGCTCTCAGGGTGACTGTACCTAAATTTTCTGGCTGGTACAGCAGGCACCCTTGATTTACCAATCCCTTAAATATCATAGTATCATACAATATGAGAACTGAACAGGGACAAAGAGCTCACTGAATCCCACAACTTTGTTTTATAGATGGGGTAACTGAAATCTAAGTAAGGAAAAGGATTTGCTCTAAGTTCATTCAGAGAGATAATGTTTTCCCCAGGCTAGGAAATTTACGGTGTTTATTATGAGACAGTCAGCAAAGATGCTGTTTGACTAGGGTTGGCAGAGGAAGCATACTTTCCTCTGAGCTGCATGGGTCCAGAATTCAAAATCCTGTGCAAAGAGGGAGGTGAGGAGGTACAAATGTGTCATCAAAACAAGGAGGGCCAGAGGTGAGAATCCAAATTAACAGCAGAGTTATTCCTCACAGGGGGTTATGTGTGATGATGTATGTGTGTCAGTCATCATCTGGAGAATGGGGACAGGTGGTTCTAGGCTTGGAGGGCTTGGAAATGTGAGGGGCAGTCATAACTATCAAATTTTTTTGTGTGCTGCCTCAGCATCCATTTACTTTGGCTAAGCCACTAGCTTCAATACTATCTTTGGCCTAGTTAATAAGCAGCTTTCCAGCCCTGAAGCATCAACTCCTCCAGAGCCCAAGCCTGCATTTGTGGTCACCACCCACATTACCCTCACACCTCACCCAAAACCCATTGCTGGTCCCAGATGATAAGCTAACCATCCCCACTGCCTTCAGACCCTGAGTCCCTTCACTTTTTCATGGGCATTTGCTAAAACTAACCAATCCTTGACCCCCCGTGGGAAATCTACTAACCTCCACCCTGGCCCACAAAAAAGACACAATCCTCTGAGTCCCTCTCACTCTGCTTGTGTGCTTCCCACCTGCTAGTTGAGCCACCTGAGCTCATCAAACTTCACACTGACCCCTCATGGAACCTCTCTCTCCCTCTCTGAGACCTGTGAATAACAAACTATCTTTTCTCATGCATTATGTCCTCAATTTCCCATTGTGTCCCACTTGACCTCCACTTGAACCAAAATTTAAAATCCAAATAATTTGAAACAGGGGCAGAGGTGAGGTTGCTGGACTTGCCCTAGGCTGTGTCAGGGAGGAGGAGCAGAGGTGATAATTCCTTGACTCTATGTCCTAGGCCATTCCCAAGGTTGGGGCAGTGTCAGGTGGCCCTGCTGTGATGGAAAGGGAATCCAAAATTCTCCCCTCTCCCACATAGCCTCTCCTGCTTTTTAAAGTCTCATGGCCTTGACTTGTTCTTTTCTTTGTGCCACAGAATATCTCTATGAACAAAATGAAGAGAGGTTTCTGTTTGGTGTGGTGAGGTCACATCAGGAAGGTGACAGAAAAGAAAACTTGAGTAAATCTCAGCTTGTGGTGTGACAGTTCCAGGGGATAGAGTCCTCCTCCAACACACACACAAACAATACCTTTCACCAGGCTAACTTTCTGAGTTCAGGGGCACTGGAGTTATAGAGCTCAATGCCAGGAGCAAGTTGATGAAAGCATGCAGCATCCATTAACGATGAGGTTTCCTTTTCTTTAATTTTTTGTTTAAATTTCGGCAAATCTGATAGGCAAAAATTATCCCACTGTCTAAATAGTTTTATTTTAGTTACAATGGCTTTTTTTTTATTTTATTTTGAAATAAATTCAAAGTTACATGAATAGTTGCAAAAACAATACTAGCCGCATACACAGAATTCCATCATACCCTGACCCCCCTCCCCCGATAGCTCAATCCACCAACTTTAACATGCTGTCACATCACTATTTCTTTCCCTCCCTACCTCCCTCCCTCCCTATCATCCATCCTATATTTCTCTGTCTTCTGAACATATGACAGTTAGCTGCACGCATCCTTGAACATACACTATATTCACGTATGTACTTCCCATGAACAAGAACATTGATTTCTGTAATTCCATTAAGCACAGCTAAGAAGTATAAGAGATTCAACAATGATACAATGCTTACATTCTATATTTCCTTTTCCTTATGTCTCAACTGTGTCCCTTTGAGCCACCTCTCCTCCACCCTCCAATCCCATCCAAGTTCATCCTTAGCACTCAATTGTCGTCTAGTTAGACTGTCTTTTTTTTTTTCCTTTTTTCAATTGTGGAAACATATATACAGCCTAAATCTTCCCATTTCACCCCCTCCCTAGCCTTCCATTAGTGGGATTAATCACATTTAGAATGATGTTATGCTCTTTCCCACCATCCATTGCTAGAAATTTCCCTTCACCTCAAACAGCAACCCTACACTCCTTTCTTAACTTCCCATTGCCCCTTCCCCCATTTCTCTTAACCCAAACTCTAATTTCATCTCTATGGTTATATTCTCTGATAATTTCTTTGTGTTTACTGTGGGGCTTAAAATTAACCTCTTAAATCCCTATCAATCTTGTTTTTCTTTTATACCTCCTTCACTTCAATAGGGCACATAAACTATGTTCCTATACTCCTTCATTCCCCCACCTTTATATAGTTGTCTAAAATTACATATTTTACATTGAGTTCAAAACCACTGATTTGTCCTTAGAGTTTGTGTATTTTTTTTATCATGTAGGAAGTAAATAGCGGAGTTATAGTTCAAAAATTATTGACTTCTATTTGTATTCCATTGTGTTTGGAGAATGTTCTTTGAGTATATTCAATTTTTTTTTTTAATTTCTTGAGGCTTGTTTTATGTCCCAGCTTATGGTCCCTTCTGGAGAAAGAGCTGTAATCACTAGAGAAAAATGAGTGTCCTGGTGATTTGGGATGTAAGGTACTATATATGTCTGTTAAAATTCTCTATATCTCTTTCTCCTTTCTTTGTCTCTCTGTTGGTAGGGCTTCCTTTAGAATCTGAAGTAGGGCAGGTCTTTTATTGGCAAAGTCTCTCATCATTTGTTTGTCTGTGAAAATTTTAAGCTCTCCCTCAAATTTGAAGGAGAGTTTTGCTGGATAAAGTATTCTTAGCTGGAAATTTCTCTCTCAGAATTTTAAATATGTCATGCCACTGCCTTCTCACCACCATAGTGGCCACTGAATAGTCACTACTTAGTCTTATATTGTTTCCTTTGTATGTGGTGAATTGCTTTTCTCTTGCTGCTTTCAGAACTTGCTCCTTCTCTTCAGTATTTGAGAGTCTGATCAGAATATGTCTTGAGGTGGGTTTATTTGGATTTATTCTATTTGGAGTTCTCTGGGCATTTATGCTTTGTGTGTTTATACTGTGTAGAAGTTTTGGGAAGTTTTCCCCAACAATTTCTTTGAATACTCTTTCTAGACCTTTACCCTTCTCTTCCCCTTCTGGGACACCAATGAGTCTTAAGTTTGGACGTTTTATTTTATCTATCGTATCCCTGAGATTCATTGCGATTTTTTCAATTTTTTTTCTCCATTCTTTCTTTTGTTCTTTCATTTTCTGTTCTGTGGATTTCTAGGACACTGAGATGTTGTTCAGCTTCCTCTAGTCTTATATTGTGAATATCCAGAGTCTTTTTAATTTGGCCAACAGTTTCTTTTATTTCCATAAGATCTTCTATTTTTTTATTTACTCTTGCAATGTCTTATTTATGCTCTTCTAGTGTCTTTTTTATGGCGCTTATATCCTGGGCCATGGTCCTCTTGATGTCCTTTAAATCCTTTGGCATGTTTTCATTCTTTGATTGTAGTTCTTTAATTAAATTTGTGAGGTATAACGTTTCTTCCAAAATCTTGATTTGTGTGTTTGGAGCTGGATTCTCCATATCATCTGGTTTTATCATATGCATTAAGATTTTCTGTTGTTTTTGGCCTCTTGGCATTTGTTTTGGTTGATAGGGTTCTTTCAAGTTGTATCAAAAAAAAGGGGATATCGATCTAATTTTTCAGAGACACAGTTTGGTGACGTACACTTTCTCTAAGTAACCAGCAGATGGCGTCTGTGAGCCACCTGTTTCCCTCCAGTCAGTTCTCGCATAGTGAGGGGAAATGATTCTTGTGTGTTCAGTTGGAGAGCTCAGCCTGGGTGCGCCGCTGGAGTCACCCGCCCTGAATGTGGGGCACGTGCACGGGTGGCCAGGGAGGAAGGGCAGCTCTCTCTCAGTGTCCCATAAACCACCAGACTTGGTGTAGCGCTCCTGGGTTCTCCGAGCGGATCCCCCCTCCCAGCCGCGATCCTCCCTCAGCCGAGGGGAATGCCGTGCTACGTCATCAGTGTGCGCCGTCCCTCTAGGGAAGCCCTGGGCTGCTTGGCTGTGCCGCGGGGCTCTCAGCTCATTTCAGAATACAGAATGTGTGAGGCTGTCTTTACTGCAATGGCTTGTGGGCTGAGAGCAGCTGAGGTTTTCTCCACAGAGAGAGAGCGAGAGACAGAATATTTCCCCCGATTCTCCCAAGGTCAGTTGTCACCAAAAGCCTCTGTCTGATTGTTGAGGATTTGCTGTCTGTATTGAGCAGTTATTATTAAAACCTCACTTGGAGCTGGGCTGAGAAAGTGCACAGCGTGGCTTCCGTGAGGGAGGGGCTCCTGGCTCTAGGTTCTCGGCTCTCAGCACGGGTCCACAATTTTACTTACAGATTTTATGCTGTGATCTCGGGCATTCCTCCCAATTCATGTTGGTGGAAGTTGAGTGTACTGTCACATTTATCTCCCCACTACCATTCCAGGTTATTTACTGGTTTTTTGTTCATTTATGAATTGTTCTGGGGGAGACTAAGTCTTCCACTTCTTTCTATGCCGCCATCTTCCCAGAATCAGTTACAATGGTTTTAAATCTTTCACTTGTTATGTTGATGTTTGGTTCTTCTGTAACTTCCATCTTCTGTCATTCCCATGAGTGAATATAAAATGCACAGAGACATCCCAGAGGAAAGGAGAGTCAGGAAGAAATCAAGGAAATATGGCAGCACTAAAAGAGAAGTCATTAAAAGAATAATAAAGAAATACTATGAGCATCTTTACACTCATAAAATTGAAAACTTAGATAAAATGGACCAGTTCCTTGATTAATCACAAACTGTGAAACTTAATAAAGAAGAAATAGATGGTATAAATATTCCTGTAACCATTAAAGAAGTTGAATTTGTGATCAAAAAAACTCTTAGAAAAGAAATCTCCAGGCCAAGATGGGTTCACTGGGGAGTTCTACCAAACATCTAAAATAGAATTTTCACCAATTTTACACAATCTCTACACACGCACCACACACAAACCTTTCTTGTCAAAACCTTCATAAATAAAGGCAAAAGGCACACAATAAAGATAATCCTTTTTAACAGGTACTAGAAGCAAACTGTTAATATCACATATTTTTAAAGATATATATGTACATATGAACACATATGCACATACACATATACATATATGAGGGGAAAAATAAAGCACCTTGGTAGAAAATTGTTTCAAGGATGTCTGCAGATATTTCAAAGATGAAATACCACTGATCAAAAACAGGTGATCCAAGCATTGGGGACTACCAATTTAAAAGGCCGAGCCCTCGATCTTGGGGCTTGCCCTTATGAAACTTGTTACTGCAAAGGAGAGGATAAGCCTACTTATAATTGTGCCTAAGAGTCAACCCCAGAGACCCTCTTTTGTTGCTCAGATGTGGCCTCTCTCTCTAAGCCAACTCAGCAGGTAAACTCACTGCCCCCCCCATGAGGTACATGGCTCCTAGGGGTATAAATCTCCCTGGCAACATGGGATGTGACTCCTGGGAATGAGCCTGGACCCAGCATCATGGGACTGAGAAATCCTTCTTGACCAAAAGGGAGAAGAGAAACAAAACAAAAAAAAGTTCCAGTGGCTGAGAGTTTTCAAATGGAGTTGACAGTTCATTCTGGAGGTTATTCTTATGCATTACATAGACATCCCTTTTTAGTTTCTAGTGTATTGGCATAGCTAGAAGGAAATATCTGAAACTGTTGAACTGCAACCTAGTAGTCTTGATTCTTGAAGATGATTGTATAACTATATAGCTTGCAGAGTGTAACTGTATGATTGTGAATAACTTGTGGCTCACACTCCCTTTATCCAGTGTATGGACAGATGAAGTGCAACCCTTGTCAGTGGTGAGTGATGTTTGTCTACAAAAATATTTCTGATTCCTTCTAGAGATTTTTCTCCTGTGTTTTGCTCTAAAAGTGTCATAAATTTTCTAAAATTTTAGAATTATGTTTTCCATTTAATCCATGATCATAATCAATTGTGAGTTAATTTTTCTATAAGGTGTGAGTTGAGGTTAAGGTTCTTTTTTTTCTTGCCCATGGACATCCAGTTGTTCCAACACCATTTGTCAGAAAGACTATTTTTCCTCCACTGAGTTGTTTTGACAACTTTGTCAAAAATCAGTTGGGCATATTTGTGGGAGTCTATTTCCAGGTTCTCTATTCTCTTCTATTGGTCTATGGGTCTGCACCTCTGCCAGTATTACACTGTCTTGATTACTGTAGCTATAACATAAGATCATTTAGACTGATTCCTCCCACTTGATTCTTCCTTTTCAAAATTTATTTTTAGCTATCATAGGATCTGTGACTTTCCATATAAGTTTTAGAATAAGCTTGTCTGTGTCTACAAAAAACTTTCTGGGAATTTGGTATGAATTGTATTAAACCTATGAATGAATTTGGGGAGAATTGACATCTTCACTATGTTGTGCCTTTCAATTCTTGAACACAATATATCACTTCATTAACTTAGGTCTGCTTTGATTTTTTTCATCAATATTTTGCAATTTTCAGCATACAGATCCAGTGCCTGCTTTGTTACATGTATAAATAAGTATTTCATTTTTTGAGTTAATGTAAATGTTATTTGTTTTTAATTTCAGTTTCTGTATATTCATTGTTAGTATATAGAAATGTGATTGACTTTTGCATATTGATTGTGTATGCTGAGACCTTTCTGAAGTGACTTATTTGCTGTAGGAGTTTTTTTTTTTAGATTACTTGAAATTGTATATATTGACAATCGTGTCATCTGCAAATACACAGTTTTTTCTTCTTCCTTTCAATTTGTATGTCTCATTTCTTTTTCTTATCCACCTTTAAGTTTGATATTAGCTGAAGGTTTTTTGTAGATATTCTTTATCAAATTAAGGATATTCACCATTATTCCTAGTTTGCTGAAAGTTTTAATGCCTTAGGTGCATCAATTGCTATGAACAAATGACTTTTCTTCTTTGGCTTGTTGGTATGGTAGATTACATAATTGATCTTCAAATGTTGAATGAGCCTTCTATACCTGAATTAAATTCTGCTTGCTATGGTGTATAATTTTTTTATACATTTCTATATTTGACTTGCTAATATTTGTGGGGTTTTTTGTACTATCATTGTCCAGTTTCACTATTGGGGTAATATTGTCTTCATAAAATGAATTGGAAATCACTCCCTTCTCTTCTATTTTCAGAAAAGGTTTTGTTTGAATCTTGTGTGTTGTATTGTACACTGAAACATTGTTGAACTTGTTTCTTAGCTCTTGCAGCTTTGTTGTGGGTTTTCAGGATTTTCTATGTATGGGATCATGTCAAATTGAGTAGAGATTGTTTTACTTCTTCATTTCTAATTTGGAAACCTTTTATTTCTTTTCTTAATTGTTCTAGGTAGAACTTCCAGTACAATTTTTAATAGCAGTGGTGAAAGTGGCATCCTTGTTTTGTTCCTGATATTAATGAGGGAAATTTCAGTGTTTCACTAGTGAGTTTGTTGTTCACTGTGGGCCTTTTATAAATGGTCTTTATCATGCTAAAGAAGTACCTTTTTATTCCTAATTTTCTGAATGTTTTTATCATGACAGAGTGCTGATTTTATCACGTGCATTTTCTACATTAATTGATATGATTATATGTATTTTTCTTCACTCTGTTACTGTGGTGTATTTACATTGATTAACTTTCTTATGTTGAACCAACTTTGAAATCCTGGGATAAATAACACTTGGTCATGTTGTACAGTCCTTCTAATATGGTGCAAGAATTGGTTTGCTAGCATTTTCTTGAAGATTTCACATCCATATTCATAAAGGATATTAGTCTATCATTTCCATTCTTAGGATTTCTTTTTCTAGCTTTGCTATTAGGATGAATCTGGCCTCATAGAATGAATTAGGAAGTGTTCCTTCCTCTGAGTTTTTGGAAGAGTTTGAGAAAGATTGGTGTTATTCTTTGAAAGTTTGGTGGAATTCACCAGTGACACAATCTGGGTCTGAACTTTACTTTATTGGGAGAGTTCTAATTGTTGTTTCAATCTCTTCACTTGTTATAGATCTTTAGATATGTTGAGATTGTCTGATTTTTCTTGAGTCAATTTAGGTAATTTGTGTTTTTCTAGAAATTTCCATTTTGTCTCTATTATTTAATTTGTTTTTATACAATTATTTATAGTATTTACTTATACTCCTTTGTATCTCTGTAAAGTCAGTACAAAGTCCCCATTTTCACATCTGACTGTTTATTTGTATCTTTTCTCTTTTTCAGTCTAGCTATATGTTTGTCAACTTTATTGACTTCTTCAAAGAAATATCTTTTGGGTTTATTGATTCTCTCTATTGTATTTTATTCTCTGTTTACCTCCCTCTAATTTTTATTTGCCTTCTACTGATACTTTGGGCTTAATATCATTTTCTCTTCTTTGTTCCCCAAGATCTGAAGTTAGGTCATTGACTTCAGCTCTTACTTCCTTTTTAATTAGGTGTTTACAGCAATAAATTTCCTTCATATCATTGTCTTTGCTGCATCACAGGAGTTTTGGTATTTTGTGCTTTTATTTTCATTAACCCCTAAATATTGCCTGTATGATATTTTCTTTCACTCTGGTTGTTTAAGAAAAAGAAAATGTTTAATTTGCATGTATTTGTGAATTTTCCTTCTATTATTGATTTCTAGCTTCACTCCTATATAATCACAGAAGATACAGTATATGATTCCAATCTTTGTACATTTATTGAGACATGTTTTGTGACTTAACATATGGTCCATCCTGGACAATGTCAATGTTCACTTGAGAATAATGTTTATAATGCTCTTGTTGGGTGATGTATTAGTTAGGGTTCTCTTGGGATACAGAACCAACAACAGATATCTGTAAATATAAGATTTTATAAAAGTGTCTCATGCAAGTGTGGGGATGCATAACTCAACATTCCATAGGGCAGGATGCACAAGTACAAATTCCATAGGGCAGGCAGTAAACTGGCAACTCCAATTAAGGAGTTTGATGAACTCCTCAGGAGATGCTGGCTAGCTGCAGAAGTGAAGGTCCTCACTCTTTCAACCTTAAAAGTCTTCAACTGATTGGATTAAACCCAGCTAATTGAATACTCTCATTGTGGAAGACACAACCTTTGTTGATGCAATCAGTCACAGGTGCAGTCAATTGACTGATTATTTACTAAACCAGACTTCTGGTTTATTAACCAACCACAAATGTCTTTGCAGTAATGGTTAGGCCAGTGCCTGCTTGAACAGACACCTGGACACCACCACCTGACCAAGTTGACACATGAATCTAACCATCACAGTACACACTTTGTCAACTTTGCAGATATATACCTCACCTTAAACCATAATTTATCTCTAAGAAGAGCACAATAACAGACATATATTTCAACTAACAAGACTCAGCTGTCCTGTGTACAACCAGAAACACACTAAATTTCTCCAGAAGAGGGTGCAAGTCCTTGGGTAACATTGACACTTAAACTTGATTTCCCATAATTTAAATACTGTGAAACGAACAATACAGCTTATGTCATATGATAAGGGTATAAGATAGAGTGGTCATAGTCCATATTTATCACTACCTTCTTCCAATATCCATTCCATGTTCCCTTTACCCTCAGCAAGCACTTCAGCTGGTCATGGTTCTTGGCCTGGTGAAGTGGCCCAAACCTTCATTCCTGAAGTTTCTTGGCCATTGGTAGTCCTGCCTGGATTGGATTGTTGCAGTTTTCCACTGAATTTAATCACAGGGCATGGTGGTACTAAGAGACACCCTAAGGGATCTCCTGTATTCCAGGAAAACCCTTCTTTACCTCCATTGTGTAGTGGTAGTCCTATTTCCCCTTGATAGTCAAGATCAATAGCCCCAGCCACTATAGTAATCCCCTTCCTTGTTTGTTAATCAGAAGCATGAGAAGCCCAAAGTGGCCAGATGACAGTCTTAAATTCAAGTTCAATGGAATTATTGTTGTGTCTGATGGTGGAAGCACTACTCCTTTTGTAACTAAGACTTGTAGGCCAGCAGAGCTTAAGGTTGCAGGGATAGGAAGCAAAAATTTTCCTTGTGGATCACTAGGAGTGATAGTGAGTAGTGCCAATCCTGTTTCCACCCCCTTGATTTCTGGACCCTTGAATACTGGCTATGGGAGAAATAGCCCCATAGAGTGGACACTGATTCAGAGCATACACAGCCTCCTGTAGAACACTGCCCCAGCCCTGCAAGGGATTGCCACCTAGTTGGCACCATAATTGAGACTTCAAAAGGCAATTCCAACATTCTATTAACCCAAATGTCTCTGGATGATGGGGAATATTGTAAGACCAGAGAATTCCATGAGCATGTGCCCATTCCTTCATTTCATTTGCTGTGAAATGGGTTCTTTGGTCAGAAGCAATGCTGTGGGGATGGGGCAAGATGGCAGAGTGGTGAGGAGTGCATATTAGTTACTCCTCCAGGGCACTGGGTAGAGAGCCAAGAGCTGCAAGGACCAGACACTGCAGAGCAATTTGGCTTTGGGCATACTTCATACAACACTCATGAACATGTTGAACAGTTGAGATCAGGGAAATCTGTAAGTTTTCATGGCCAGGGGACCTGCATCTCTCCCTGCCAGGCTCAGTCCCATGAGAGGAGGGGCCATAAGCACAGGGAACAAGGAGGGAGAACTGCAGTTGTGGCCCTTGTTGGAGACTCATTCTACTGATCCAAACTCCAAGCATGGATGGACTGAGACCAGACACCAGAGAATCTGGGAGCAGCCAGCCTGGCAGAGAGGAGATAGGGATAGCAAAAACAGCAAGGAAAACCCAAAAATAAAAGCAGAGACTTTGGAGTTCTGGTGAATATAGAACAGGGAAGGACAGTGCTCAGGCAGAGTCAGCCTCATATGCAAATCCAGAAGGTGAGTTTCTTTGTCTGAAAAACCAGTTTCTCTGCTCCCTGGAGCCTTCCTTAATGGCCCTAATCTCCTTGTCTCTTACTGTTTCAATAGCCCATTAGATCTGCAAGGAGGGCCCTTCCCTTTTTTTAGTTTTTATCTTTTTCTAAATTAATTACTCTAAGAAGCCCAATACACAAAGCCTCAAAGTCTTGCAATTTGGGTAAGTCAAGACAAGAGCAGAACTAAGAAAGCTCTGAGACACAAGGCAATAAGTCCAGTGGCTGAGAAAATTCACTAAACACCACAACTTCCCAAGAAAAGTGGGGCTTCCCCTCATGACCATCTTCCTGGTGGTCAGGGAACAGTCCTGCCAGGTGCCAGCTCCACAGACCAGAGCTGCCCCAGACAACCCAGTGTGATGAGAAGTGTTTCCAACAACACACAAACACACCACAAAATCAGGCATGGACATTAGACTTCCCACACCCTCAGCTGGTTGTCCCAGAGTTGGGAAAGTGGAGCTGTGTGAATTAACATGCCCCATTCAGCCATCATTTCAGCAGATTGGAGACATCCCTACACAGCCCTGCAGGCCAGAACTGCCCTGGAGGGATGGTGCTCACATGTGACATAGCACAGTCATCCCTCAACAGAGGACATGGAAGTGCATGGACTGGAAGAGGGACCCACATGCCCAGGGGCCATATGCCAATACCAAGGACTTGTGGGTCAGAGGCAGAGACAAACTGTGGCAGGACAGAACTACAGGATTGGACTATTGCAGCAGCTTTAAATCTCCAGGAACACCATGGAGATTTGATTGTTACAGCCACCCCCCTTCCTGACCACCCAGACACAAGCCCCATATACAGGGTGGGCAACACAAACTACACATGCAAGCTTGGTACACCGATTGGATCCCACAAGACTAACACTCTCACCCACCACAAAGACAAAGTGGGGGAGTACTGGCTTGAGGGGAATAGGTGGCTTATAGATGCCACCTGATAGAGAAAGTGTACTCCTAGAAGCTGTAGATCTGACAAACTAGAGATAAGTGTTTTAATTGGTCTACAAATCCTAAAAGAACCCTATCAAGTTAAGCAAATGCCAAGAGGCCAAAAACAACAGAAAATTTTAAAACCTATGAAAAAAAACAGATGATATGGCTAACCCAAGCCCAAGCACCCAAATCAAAAGATCAGAGGAGACACAGTACTTGGACCTATTAATCAAAGAACTAAAGATGAACAATGAGACCATGGCACAGGATATAAAGGACATGAAGAACAGCATGGCACAGGATACAAAGGACATGAAGAAGATCCTAGAAGAGCATAAAGAAAAAAATGCAAGAGTAAATAAAAAAATAGACGATCTTATAGAAACAAAAGAAACTGTTGACCAAATTAAAAAGATTCTGGATAATCATAGTACAAGACTAGAAGAAGTTGAACAATGAATCAGTGACCTGGAAGACAACAGAACAGAAAATGAAAGAACAAAAGAAAGAATGGGGAAAAAATCAAAAAAATCAAAATGGACCTCAGGGATATGATATATAATATGAAACATCCAAATATAAGACTCATTGGAGTTCCAGAAGGGGAAGAGAAAGATAAAGGTCTAGAAAGTGTAGTCAAAGAAATTGTTGGGGAAAATTCCCAAATCTTCTAAACACCATAAATACACAAAGCATAAATGCCCAGCAAACTCCAAATAGAATAAATCCAAATAAACCCACTCCAAGACATATTCTGATCACACTGCCAAACATGGAAGAGAAGGACCAAGATCTGAAAGCAGCAAGAGAAAAGCAATTCACCACATACAAAGGAAACTGCATAAGACTAAATAGTGAGTACACAGCAGCCACCATGGAAGCAAGAAGGCAGTGGCATGACATATTTAAAATTCTGAGTGAGAAAAATTGCCAACCAAGAATTCCTTATCCAGCAAAGCTCTCCTTCAAATTTGAGGGAGACCTTAAATTTTTCACAGACAGACAAATGCTGAGAGAATTTGCTAACAATAGACCTGCCCTACTTGAGACACTAAACGGAGCCCTACCGACAGAGAAACAAAGAAAGGAGAGAGAGATATGGAGAAAGGTTCAGTACTAAACAGATTCAGTATGGGTATGTTAAAGGACATTAAAAGAGAGAGGGAAAAAATATATATGACAAACATAAACCAAGGGTTAAGATGGCTGATTCAAGAAACACCTTCACGGTAATAACATTGAATGTAAATGGATTTAACTCCCCAAATAAAAGATATAGATTCACAGAATGGATTTAAAAAATGAACAATCAATATGTTGCATACAAGAGACTCATCTTAGACACAGGGACACAAAGAAATTGAAAGTGAAAGGATGGAAAAATATATTTCATGCAGGCTACAGCCAAAAGAAAGCAGGAGTAGCAATATTAATCTCAGATAAAATAGACTTTAAGTGCAAGGGCGTTATGAGAGACAAAGAAGGCCACTACATGCTAATAAAAGGGGCAATTCAACAAGAAGAAATAACAATCATAAATGTTTATGCACCCAATCAAGGTGCCACAAAATCCATGAGAGAAACACCGGCAAAACTAAAGGAAGCAATTGATGTTCCCACAATAATTGTGGGAGACTTCAAGACATCACTTTCACCTATAGATAGATCAACCAGACAGAAGACCAATAGGAAATTGAAAACCTAAACAATTGGATAAATGAATTGGATTTAACAGACATATAAGGAACATTACATCCCAAACCACCAGGATACACATTCCTCTCTAGTGTTCATGGAACTTTCTCCAGAATAGATCATATGCTGGGACATAAAACAAGCTCCAATAAATTTTTTTAAAAAATTGAAATTATTCAAAGCACATTCTCTGACCACAATGGAATACAATTAGAAGTCAATAACCATCAGAGACTTAGAAAATTCACAGATACCTGGAGGTTAAACAACACGTTCCTAAACAATCAGTGGGTTAAAGAAGAAATAGCAAGAGAAATTGCTAAATATATAAAGACAAATGAAAATGAGGACACAACATAGCAAAACTTATGGGATGCAGCAAAAGCAGTCCTGGGGGGAAATTTATAGTACTAAAAGCATACATTAAAAAGGAAGGAAGAGCCAAAATCAAAGAACTAATGGATCAACTGAAGAAGCCAGAAAATGAACAGCAAACCAATCCTTAAACAAGTAGAAGAAATGAAATAACAAGGAATAAAGCAGAAATAATGACACAGAGAACAAAAAAACAGTAGAGAGGATAAATAACACCAAAAGTTGGTTCTTTGAGAAGATCAACAAGATTGTCAAGCCCCTAGCTAGACTGACAAAATCAAAAAGAGAGAAGACCCATATAAACAAAATGATGAATGAGAAAGGTGACATTACCACAGATCATGAAGAAATTTAAAAAATTATAAAAGGATACTATGAACAACTTTACGCCAACAAACTGCATAATGTAAAGGAAGTGGGCAATTTCCTGGAAACATATGATCAGCCTAGACTGACCAGAGAAGAAACAGAAGACCTCAACTAACCAATCACAAGCAAAGAGATCCAATCAGTCATCAAAAAGCTTCCCATAAATAGATGCCCAGGGCCAGATGGCTTCACAGGGGAATTCTACCAAACTTTCGAAAAAGAACTGACACCAATCTTACTTAAACTCTTTCAAAACATCAAAGAAAATGGAACACAACCTAACTCATTTTATGAAGGTAACATCAATCTAATACCAAAAACCAGGCAAAGATGCTACAAAAAAGGAAAACTACAGGCCTATATCCCTAATGAATATAGATGCAAAAACTCTCAAAAAAATACTTGCAAACCAAATACAAAGACACATTAAAAAAATCATATACCATGACCAAGTGGGGTTCATTCCAGGCATGCAAGGATGGTTCAACATAAGAAAATAAATCAATGTATTACAACACATTAACAAATCAAAAGGGAAAAACCAAATGATCATCTCAAAAGATGCTGAGAAAACATTAGACAAAATCCAAAATCCCTTTTTGAAAAAACACTTCAAAAGGTAGGAATTGAAGGAAACTTCCTCAATATGATAAACAGCATATATGAAAAACCCTTAGCCAGCATAGTACTCAATGGTGAGAGACTGAAAGCTTTCCCTCTAAGATCAGGAATGAGACAAGGATGCTCACTGTCACCACTGTTATTCAACATTGTCCTGGAAGTGCTAGCCAGGGCAATCCAGCAAGACAAAGAAATAAAATTCATCCAAATTGGAAAGGAAGACGTAAAACTGTCATTGTTTGCTGATGATATGATCTTATATCCGGAAAGCCCTGAGAAATTGATGATACAGCTACTAGGGCTAATAAACAAATTTAGCAAAGTAGTGGGATACAAGATTAATGCTCATAAGTCAGTAATGCTTCTATATGCTAGAAATGACCAAAGTGAAGAGACTCTCAAGAAAAATATACCATTTTCAATAGCAACTAAAAAAATCAAGTACTTAGGAATAAACTTAACCAAAGATGTAAAAGACCTATACAAAGAAAACTACATAATTCTACTGAAAGAAATAGAAAGGGACCTTAAAAGATGGAAAAATATTCTGTGTTCATGGATAGGAAGGCTAAATGTCATTAAGATGTCAATTCTACCCAAACTCTTCTACAGATTCAATGCAATCCCAATCAAAATTCCAACAACCTTCTTTGCAGACTTGGAAAAGCTAGTAATAAAATTTAGTTGGAAAAGGAAGATGCCATGAATTGCTAAAGACACTCTAAAAAAGAAAAAAGAAGTGGGAGGACTTACACTCCCTGACTTTGAAGCCTATTATAAAGCCACACTTGTCAAAACAGCATGGCACTGGCACAAAGATAGACATATTGATCAATGGCATTGAATTGAGAATTTGGAGATAGACCCCCAGATCTATGGCCAACTGATCTTTGATAAGACCCCCACAGCCACTGAACTGGGACATAACAGTCTTTTCAACAAATGGGGCTGGGAGAGTTTCATATCCATATCCAAAAGAATGAAAGAGGACCCCTACCTCACACCCTACACAAAAATTAACTCAAAGTGGATTAAAGATCTCAATATGAAAGATAGTACCATAAAAGTCTTAGAAGATAATGTAGGGAAACATCTTCAAGACCTTGTATTAGGTGGCCACTTCCTAGACGTTACACCCAAAGCACAAGCAACAAAACAAAAAATAGATAAATGGGAACTCCTCAAGCTTAGAAGTTTCTGTACCTCAAAGGAATTTGTCAAAAAGGTAAAGAGGCAGCCAACACAATGGGAAAAACTTTTTGGAAACCATGTATCTGACAAAAGACTGGTATCATGCATATGTAAAGAAATCCTACAACTCAACAACAAGAGTACAGACAGCCCAATGATAAGTCGGCAAAAGATATGAAAAAACAGTTCTCTGAAGAGGAAATACAAATGGCCAAGAAACACATGAAAGAATGTTCAGCTTCACTAGCTATTAGAGAGATGCAAATTAAGAACACAATGAGATACCATCTCACACCAATTAGAATGGTTGCCATTTAACAAACAGGAAACTACAAATGCTGGAGAGGATGTGGAGAAATTGGAACACTTATCCATTGTTGGTGGGACTGTATAATGGTTTAGCCACTCTGGAAGTCAGTCTGGCAGTTCCTTAGAAAACTAGATATAAAGTTACCCTTTGAGCCAGTGATTGCACTCCTCAGTGTATACCCAGAAGATCTGAAAGCAGTGACACAAACAGATATCTGCACACCGATGTTTGTAGCAGCATTATTCACAATTGCCAAGAGATGGAAACAATCTTAATGCCCTTCAAGAGATGAGTGGATAAATAAAATGTGGTGTATACACACAATGGAATACTACACAACAGTAAGAAGGAACAATGCCATGAAACATATGACAACATGGATGAACCTTGAAGACATAATGCTGAGTGAAATAAGCCAAGTACAAGAAGAGAAATATTATATGCTACCACTAATGTGAACATTGAAAAATGTAAAAGAAATGACTTATAATGTAGAATGTAGGGGAACTAGTGATAGAGAGCAATTAAGGAAGTGGGAATGATAACCCAGTAAAACAGATAAGTTATCATGGGTAAATTTAATGTTCTAGAAATGCCCGGGAATGACTATGGTCTGTTAATTTCTGTTGGTTATAGTAGGAATAAGTTCAAAGAAATGTTACTATATTAGGTTACTTTCTTGGGGTAGAGTAGGAACATGTTGGAAGTAAAGTAGTTATCTTAGGTTAGTTGTCTTTTGCTTACTCCCTTGTTATGGTTTGTTGGAAATGTTTTTTTACTGTATGTTTTTAAACATTTTTTGATATAATTGATTTAAAAAAAAGAGTTAATTAAAAAAATGAAAAAAAAATATGCAGAGCCCCCTTGAGGAGCTGGTGGAGAATGCAGGGGTATTGGGCTTCCCCACCTCGATGGTTGCTGATGTTCTCACAGACATAGGGGACTGGTGGTTTGATGGGTTGAGCCCTCTACCACAGGATTGCCCTTGGGAAGACTGTTGCTGCAAAGGAGAGGCTATACATCCCTAGAATTGTGCCTAAGAGCCCCCTTCCAAATACCTCTTTGTTGCTCAGATGTAGCCCTCTTTCTCTAGCTAAGCCAACTTGGTAGGTGAAATCACTGCCCTCCCCCTTACATGGGATCAGACAACCAGGGGAATGAATTTCTCTGGCAACGTGGAATATGACTCCCGGGGAGGAATGTAGATCCAGCATCATGGGATGGAGAACATCTTCTTGATCAAAAGGGGGATGTGAAAGGAAATGAAATAAGCTACAGTGGCAGGGAGATTCCAAAAGGAGCCAAGAGTTCACTCTGGTGGGCACTCTTACCCACAATATAGACAACTCTTTTTAGGTTCTAGTGAATTGAGGTAGCTAGCAGTAAATACCTGAAACTATCAAACTACATCCCAGAACCCATGAATCTTGAAGGTGATTGTATAAAAATGTAGCTTATGAGGGGTGACAATGTGATTGGGAAAGCCATATGGACCACACTCCCCTTTGTCTAGTTTATGGATGGATGAGTAGAAAAATGGGGGAAGGAAACAAACAAGCAAACAAACAAAGGCACCCAGTGTTCTTTTTTACTTTAATTGCTCTTTTTCACTTTAATTATTATTCTTGTTATTTTTGTGTGTGTGGTAATGAAGGTGTCAGGGATTGATTTTGGTGATGAATGCACAAATATGTAATGGTACTGTGAACAATTGAATGTATGCTTTATTTTGTGTGACTGCATGGTATGTGAATATATCTCAATAAAATGAATTTAAAAAAAGTAAAAAAAAAGAATCAATGCTGTGTGGAATACCTTGATGGTGGATAAGGCATTCTGTAAGTCCACGGATGGTAGTGTTGGCAGAAGACTGCATGCAGTGAAGGTAAGCCCATAATCTGAGTATGTGTCTATTCCAGTTAGAACAAATCACTGTCCCTTCCACAATGGAAGTGGTCCAGTGTAATCAACCTGCCACCAGGTATCAGGCTGATCACCTTGAGGAAGTGTGCCATATCAAGGATTGAGTGTGGGTCTCTGCTGCTGGCAGATGGGGCACTCAGCAGTGACTGTGGCCAGGTAGGCCTTGGTTGGTGGAAGTCCATGTTGCTGAGCCTATGAATAACCCCCATCCCTACCAGCATGACCACTTTGATCATGAGCCCATTGGGCAATGACAGGAGAGGCAGGGAAAAGAGGCTGACTGGTGTCCACAGAACAGATCATCTTATCCACTTGATTATTAAAACTTTCCTCTGCTGAAGTCACCCTCTGGTGAGCATTCACATAGGACACAAATATCTTCATGTTTTTTGTCCACTCAGAAAGGTCTATCCACATGAGCTGTCCTCATCTTGTTCTGGTCTCCACTCAAAACTAGAAGCTTTTGTGGTCACTCAGTAAATGGGCTGAAGTATCACAAGCAGATGAGTAACATGTTGTCTCCAAAATCCAAAATAGCCCACTAGGCATTGTGCCTCTTTTTTGGTCATAGGGGGTGCAAGTAGCAACAGCTTATCCTTCACCTTATAAGGGATATCTCGACATGCCCCCACACCACTAGACACATAGAAGTTTTACTGAGGTGGAAGGTCCCTGTATTTTTGTTGGATTTATCTCCCATCCTCTGACACATAAATGCCTCATCAATAAGTCTAGAATAGTTGCTACATCTTGCTCACTAGGTCCAATCAACATGATATCATCAATATAATGGACCAGTGTGATGTCTTGTAGGAGGAAGATACAATCAGCATCCCTGTAGACAATACTATGACATAGGACTGGAGAGTTGATATACCCCTGAGGTAGGACAGTGAATGTATACTGCTGGCCTTGCCAGCTGAATACAAACTGTTCCTGGTAGTCCTTACTAACAGCTATTAAGAAAAAAGCATTTGCCAGATCAATCACTGCATACTAGGTGCCAGGGGATGTGTTGATTTGCTCAAGCAATGTTACCATATCTGGAACAGCAGCTGAAATTGGAATCACCACCTGGTTAAACTTGCAATAACCCACTGTCATCCTTGAAGACCCATTTGTATTCTGCACAGGCCAAACAGGAGAGTTGAATGGGGATGTGGTCAGAATCACCACCCCTGTGTCCTTCAAGTCCTTGAGAGTTGCATTAATCTCTGCAATCCCTCCAGGAATCCAGTACTGGTTCTGGTTTACCATTTTGCTAGATAGGTGCAGTTCTAGTGGCTTCTACTTGGCCTTTCCTACCATAATAGACCTCACTCAGTGAGTCAGGGAACCATTGTGGGGATTCTGCCAGTTGCTGAGTATGTCTATTCTAATTATGCAATCTGGAACTGGGGAAATAACCACAGAGTGGGCCCATGGACCAACTGGATGCATTGTGAGATGGACCTGAGCTAAAACTCTTTCAATAACCTAACCTTCATAAGCCTCTACTCTGACTGGTGGACCAGAGCAATGTTTTGGGTCTCCTGGAACTAACGTCATTTCTGAGCCAGTGTCTAACAATCCCTGAAATATCTGATCATTTCCTTTTCCCCAATGCACAGTTACCCTGGTAAAAGGCCATAGGTCACCATGGGGAAAGCTGGGAGGAAGATTAACCATATAAATTTTTGACAGTGTAACAAGGTCCTTCTCCAAGGATACCCTGCCTTCCCCTCACTCAAGGGGCTCTGGGTCTGGAAAGCTTCTCAAGTCTGGGAATTGATTAAGGGGGCATGACTCTCTGTTTTTGTAATTCAAGTAAAACTTTTGTTAACTTCACCTAGAATTCTTCTGCTTCTACATCTCAAAGAAAATTTAGTAGAACTGCCCATATATTTTATTTCTACATACTTCATGATCTACTAACCAGTGGCATAAGCCTCTGCAAGTCAGATTATTTTGAGTGCTGCTTTGAAACTGTTCTCCATTATGGTAGCCATGCCCACCTTGTCTTTAGATATTAACTACTGCCATATGGCTTCTGCTAACTCAGGATCTGATTATCCCCATTGTGTTTAAGAATTCCAGCTCAGTGACAGCAGTTCCCACAGTAATATCTGACCTACAGAGAAGGGTGACCACAGAGCTCTTCAGGGATGATGGAGCTAGTCTCACAAATGTATTCCTCACAGTCCTGGTAAAAGTTGTGCCCTCTGGACATTCCTGGGGTGTGTGAGCAGGTCTTCCATGATAAATCCACACTAACAATCCAATCTCTCTAAGCTTTGAATCCTCTTCTCTACATTAAACCAGGGCAGTTGTGGCATTTCAACCTCAGGTAATGTCAACCACATTTTTTTTAATTAAATTCAGTTTTATTGAAATATATTCACATACAATACAATCATCCATGCTGCACTATCAACTGTTCACAGTACCATCATATAGTCATGCATTCATCACCCCAATCTATTTTTGAACATTTTTCTTATATCAGAAAGAATCAGAATAAGAATAAAAAATAAAAGTAAAAAAGAACACACAAATCATCCCCATCCTACCCTATTTTTCATTCAGTTTTTGTCCCCATTTCTCTACTCATCCATCCATACACTAGATAAAGGGAGTGTGAGCCACAAGGTTTTCATGATCACACTGTCACCCCTTGTGAGCTACATTGTTATGCAATCATCTTCAAGAGTCCAGACTACTGGGTTGGAGTTTGATAGTTTCAGGTATTTACTTCTAGCTATTCCAATATAAAACCTAAGAGATGTTATATATATAGTGCATGAGAATGTCCACCAGAGTGACCTCTTGACACCATTTGAAACCTCTCAGCTACTGAAACTTTACTTCATTTCATTTTGTATCCCCCTTTTGGTCAAGAAGATATTCTCAATCCCGTGATGTCAGGTCCAGATTCATTCCTGGGAGTCATATCCTGCATTGCCAGGGAGATTTACTCCCCTGGGAGTCAGATCCCACATAGGGGGGAGGGCAGTGTGTTCACCTGCTGAGGTGGCTTAGTTAGAGAGAGAGGGCCACATCTGAGCAACAAAGAGGTACTCAGGGGGAGACTCTTAGGCACAATTGTATGCAAGTCTAGCATTTTGCTGGTAATAACGATCTTCATAAGGGCAAGTCCCATGATGGAGGGTCAGCACATCAAACTGCCAGTCCTCAATGTCTGTGATAACATCAGCATCAGTCCAGGTGAGGAAGTCTACCACTTCCACATTTTCCTCCAGCTCCTCAGGAGGGCCCTGCAAATATGTTTTTAGTCTCTGCCCAAATTACTTTTTGATCCATGTTTCAGCCAACCACCCAAACTGTTAACGCCCTTTCTAAGCCCTTCAGCTGCAACACTGAATGCAGAAACTCTGCTTAGTGGGCCCATATCGGTAAATTCAGCCTGCTCCAACTTTATATTATTTCCACCATTGTCCCACACCCTTAATATCCATTCCCACATATATTCCCCTGATCTCTGTCTATATAAATTGGAAAACTCATGCAGTTCTTTTGGAGTGTAGCCTACTTCCTCATGGGTCACACTTTGTACCTCACCCTTCAGGGCCTGTTGGGACTTTAGTCTAGTTATATGACTTGAAGAAAAGAGTGGTTTGGGGGGGTAGGCCACGGAAAGAATTAGAAGTATCTCTGAAACCAATTACCTCAGGACATTCTGTTGCAGTTTCATCTCTTGAAATAGGTTTAATCTTTCTGGAGGAATAAGGGCTTCTTCCTCAGGGGAGGTGATTACAGATTTAACAGGCACTGAAGAGTTAATCTCTTTAGTTGGAGGTTAGATGGCAGGCTTCTCAGGGCATACTGCAGGTCAAGAAGCTTTTTATTTAAATCAGACTGGAGGTTGGGTGACTATCTCCTCAGGGCAGACTGAAGGTATGGGAGCTGGTACCTCAGGGCAGACCATTACAGATACATCTAGCAAAGACTCAGCAGAATCCAGGGTTCCAGTGTCCTCACAGCCATTATTATCAATTGATAAGTCCTCATCCCAAGTTTCAGGATCCCATTCTTTTCCAATCAATGCCTTTACTTTTACAGCAGACACCCTGTGAGGTTGAGATTTAGTTTACATTGTCACAGGAAATATGATTTTCTTTCAAGGCACACAAAGAAATCTTTAGATCTGTCATACAGCATTTAAGTTTCAAATTTGAAGCTTTTAGCTTGTCCCTTTCTCTTATAACTTTATCCAGTGTATCTAAGTGCAATCTGCCAACATCATTATACCTCTTAACTCCACAAAACTCTGTTAAGGTGTCAAAACACTGTCACCCAGAGCCTTCCTTCATACAAGATTCATACAAGAGTATGATTAAGAGAATCAAATGGTGGCATTTTGCGAATCTCCATTGCCAATTCATGCCATGGATTGTCAGTGCCATCTTGATTATTGGAAATGGACTCATTAGTGCCTTTGAATCAAATCAGAGTAGAAAACCATTTGTAAAAGCCCTTTTTAATGTTCTGTTTCTCAAGAACCACTCCCAGTACCAAGCTGTGTTAGGGTTCTCTAGGGAAAGAGAACCAAAAAGATATCTGTAAATATAAGATTTTATAAAAGTGTCTTACACAACTTTGAGGATGTATGAGTCCAAATTCCAAAGGGCAGGATGCATGAGTCCAAATTCCATTGGCAGACAGCAAACTGGCAACTCTGATGAAGGAGTTCAATGAACTCCTCAGGAGATGCTGGCTAGCCACAGAGGATGTGAAGGTCCTCTCTTTCTCCCTTAAAAGTCTTCGACTGATTGGATTAATCCATCTGATTGAATTCTCTCATTGTGGAAGACATGCCCTTCATTGATGTAATCAGTCACATGTGCAGTCAAATGACTGATGATTTAAAAAACCAGCCTTCTGTTTTTTTAACCAGCCACAAATATTCTTGCAGTAATGGTTACATCAGTGCTTGCTTGACCAGACTCCTGACACCATCACCTGGCCAAGGTGACACATGAACCTAACCATCACAGGTGGAATGCTTTATATTTCTAAGTCTAGTTGGGTTACAGTATTGTGCAAATTCTCCATTTCCTTATTGATCTTCTCTCTAGATGTCTTATTCATTATTTAAAATGGGGTATTTAAGTCTCCAACAATTCTTGTGGAACTGTCTATTTCTCCCTTCAAATATGACGTTTTCTTCATGTATTTTGAGACTTTCTTGGAAGGTGCATGTATGTTCATAATTGTCTTATCTCTTGATATATATATATTATATTTATATATCATATACATCAAGGAGATATATATATATATCATTCTTTGTTGTAAATTTTTTTTACTTAAAGTCTATTTTGTCTGATATTGTCATACATACACCAGCATTCTTATGGCTAATATCCACATTGAAGGTTTTTCTATCCTTTCACTTCTAACCTGCTTTGTACCCCCAGGAGCTAAAGTGAATCTCTTGTAGAAAGTATATTGTGGGATCATTCTTTTTAATCCATCCTGTCAATCTCTGCTTATTTATTGATTGGATAGAGTTTAATCCATTTACTTTCAAAGTAATTACTAATACCATAGGACTTGCTCCTGCCATTTTGCTATTTGTTTTGTTATATCTTACACCTTTTTTGTTCTTCATTTCCTCCATTAGTTTCTCCTTTTGTGTTAGCTGTTCTTTTGTAGGGAACCATTTTGAATTCCTTTTTATTTTCTTTTGTTTTTATTAGTATATATTTTCTTTGTGGTTTCCATGGGGATTATATTTAACACCTTGAATATGTAACAATCCAACTTGAATTGATAACATCTTAACTTCAATAGTATACACAATCTCTGCTCCTATACCTCTCTGTTCACCCTTATGCTGTTTTTGTGACAAGTTACATCACCGTACATTGTGTGTCCCCATAATATACACTTATAATTTATTTATAATTCATACTTTTGCATTTTAAACCCTTTAGGGAAAAAAACATAGAATTACAAACCAAGTGTAAAATAATATTGGCATTTATATTTACCCATGCAGTCACTTTTACTGGTGTTCTTCTTTCCTCATATAGCCTTGAGTTACTCTCTAGTGTCCTTTACTTTCAACCTGAAGGACTTCCTCTAGCGTGTCTTGTATGACAAGTCTAGGAGTGTTGAATTCCCTCAGTTATTGTTTATCTGGTAATGCCTTAATTTACCCTTCATTTGTGAAAGACAGATTTTCCTTATGTTGAATATTTTGTTGACAGTTTTTCCTTTTTCCTTCCAGCACATTAAATATATCATCCCATTGCTTTCTGGTCTCTTTGGTTCCTGACAAAAAAAAATGGCTATTGATGTTTTTGAAGATTCCTTGTGAATGACAAGTTGCTTCTCTCTTTTTACTTTCAGGATTCTCTTTTTTTCATTGGCATTGAGATGTGTCTTGGTGTGGATCCTTTTGAGTTCAACCTCTTTGTTGTTCTTTGAGCTTCCTGGATTTCTATATTTGTGTCTTTCATTAAATTTTGGAATTGCTTAGCTATTAATTCTTGACATATTCTTTCTGCCTCATTCTCTTTCTTTTCCCTTTTTGGGAACAATACATTGAAGTGCATAAAGCATATGTTGGTATTCTTGATGCTGTCCCATAGGTCCCTTAGACACTGTTCACTTTTCAGTTTTTTTTTCATTTTTTCATCTATCTGTTCCTTAGACTGGATAATTTCAATTGTCCTATACTCAAGTTCAGTGATCATTCTGTTTGCTCAACTCTGCTGTTGAAGTCCTCTAGTGAATATTTATTTCAGTTATTGATATTGCTTTTCAGCTCCAGAGTTTCTGTTTGAATCCTTTTTATAATTTCTATTTATGTTCTCCTGATGTTCATCAAAGCTCTCTTTATATTCATCTATCATTCCCCTTATTTCCTTTAACTCTTTGTCCATGTTTTCCCTCAGTTCATTGAGCATGTTTAGGAGAGTTGATAACATCTTTGACTAGAAATTCCAATGTCTGATCTCTAACAGGAATGGTTTCTGTTGCTTTACTTTGTTCCTTTGAATGTGCCATCCTTTCCTGTTTCTTTGTATACCTTATGATTTCTTATTGAAACATGGACATTTGCATATTATATGTGTTAATTCCGTGAATTATATTCTCTCCCTTCCTCAGTGTTTGATTCTTTTTCTTTAAATTCAGTTTCATTGAGATATATTCACATACCACACAATCATCCATGTTGTACAATCAACTGTTCACAGTACCATCATATAGTTGTGCATTCATCACCCCAATCAATTTTGAACATTTTCCTTACACCAGAAAGAATAAAAATAAGAACATAAAATAAAAGTAAAAATGAATACCTAAATCATCCTGCCATCCCACCTATTTTTCATTTAGTTTTTGCCCCCATTTTTCTACTCATCTATCCATACACTAGATAAAGGGAGTGTGGGCCACAAGGTTTTCAAAATAACACCATCATACCCTGTAAGCTACATAGTTATACAATCATCTTCAAGAATCACAGCTACTGGGTTGCTGTTTGATAGTTTCAGGTATTTACTTCTAGCTATTCCAATACACTAAAACCTAGAAAGGGATAGCTATATAGTGCATAAGAATGCCCTCCAGAGTGACCTCTTGACTCCATTTCAAATCTCTCAAACACTGAAACTTTATTTTGTTTCTTTATGTTTCCCCCTTTTGGTCAAGAAGATTTCTCAATCCCATGATGCCAGGTCCAGGCTCATCTCCAGGAGTCATATCCTGGGTTGCTAGGGAGATTTAAACCCCTAGGAATCAGGTCTCACATAGGGGGAGGTCATTGAGATCACCTGCCAAGGTGGCTTAGTTAGAGAGGGAGGCCACATCTGAGCAACAAAGAGGCACTCTGTGGGAGACCCTTAGACACAACCACAAGTAGGCTTAGCCTCTTCCTTGAAGCAACAAGCTTCATAAGTGAAAGTTCCAAGATTGAGCACTCAGCACACCACATTGTCAGTCCTCAATGTTTGTAAGAATATCAGTAATAATCCAGGTGGGGACATCCAACATTTCCACATTTTCCCCCAGTTCCTCAGGGTTCCCTGCATATATTTTTATTCTCTGCCCAAATTACTTTGGGATGTATCACTATTTCACACTAACCTGTACAAACCTACCAGATCTCACTTCCTATTCAAAGTTCCATGTAATTATGGTGTTTGAATAAACTGACCATACACGTTAAATTATTTAGCATGCTGTAGAAGATATACATCCTCTACCAAATAAACATCTCTTCCCATGGTCTCATACAGAAGTTGACATTTTAAAACACAGTTAGTATCATCCTTTGCCCTTTGGCCTGTTTTGCCTTAGTCCTAACAAGATCTGCCTCATTCATATCTCTAATTGAAATCTGGACTCTTTTTCAGCTTTTTAAACAGTTGCTATATGCACTAATACTGACATTTTTATCTTCTGAGCTCTAGCTCTGAGTTTCAGATGTCACACAGATACCCAAGTTTCCAGAGATTTACAAGGTTATACAGAAAGAGATGAGCCTCTCAGAATTTGGAGATAGCCATTACAATTCAGGAATAGATGTGACTGCTGTAAGAGCTTACAATCCAGGAAACATTAAAATAAGCCTTCCCCTTATAAGCTGTGTTCTAAGATTCAATTCTGAGTTTACACATTGTTGTTAGTCTATATTGGTGGCCCATTTTAAAACATTGTTGAATGCTGTAGTATTCTATTGGTTTAGTGATTTTTCCAAACTAATTTTTTTGCAAAGACTGTATTCCTTTTTGGATGTGGTCCCTAAAGTTGCTGTGTTTTGACAGAGATTTCCTTGAATGCCAGGAGCTTCAAAACAAAACAAAACTCTCTCAGTTTTTGCATATTGGCTCTGTGTTGGAGCACAGCTTCAGGGCTTAGCCTGATTTTCACAGAGCCTAGAGATTAGACCAAGGTGAAATCTCAGGTATTTTCTGAGCATTATTCTTGACTCAGGCATGCATGTTGATTTCTAAATTCCCCTTATACATGGGCACTACAAATGTCACAATTTTCCAAGGAAACTGTCCATACCTTTCCTACCAGGGTCTAGGTGTGCTGTTATATGTTTCAACCATAATCTTCAGCCTCTGGTGACTGCAGCTTGATTAATCCTTTATAAGGTTTTTGAGTCAAATGCCTGCTGCTTCCTTACCCTGAGTTCTGGGGTAGGGGAAACAGAAATGAGCACCTTGGATAATCCCTTCAAGGAGCCTCCAGACTGGTTAGAAAAAATTTGCATACACACTCTTTCATGAATAAGGTGTGCTCTGAACCTCTGGAAGTAGAAACCACTCACAATGGGTTAGTGGACTTCCATTCTATAGATGGATGGGCTTATAGAAGTGCCATAAGATTTTCCTAGCATTTTAAGCTGTCTTTTTATTGATTCATCATTAATTTGGTTGCTGTAATCCTTTGACTGTATTCCATATTTGTAAGAAATTTGGTCCTGACAGTTCTGCTGATTTTTCAATGTTTTTCAGGGTGGAATTTGTGCTTGAAGATTCTTACCTCACAATCTTAGTGATGTCAGTCTTACCCTTTTGCTTTAATCACATTTAGAAAACTCATGAGGTGAAGGACAGTATATTGTATTCATGTGCATTTCTTCCTTTTCTGTTCTTCATTTTTCCTTCCAGGTGCTCTGTACATTCCATCTTCTATCATTTCCTTTCTGTTTATAGAATTTTCTTTAGACATTCTATTAGAGTAGGTCTCCTGGAAACAAATTCTCTTAGTTTTATGTCATCTGAGCATGTCTTGATTTCCCCTTTATTCCTGAAGTGTAGTTTTGCTGGACACCAAATTCATGGTAATAATTATTTTCTTTCAACAGTTGTAAAATATTGCACCACTGTTTCTTTTCTCCTTGAAATCTCTCATTCAAATTGGTATTTCCCTATAAGCAATATATCATTTATCTAAAGCTGCCTCAAGATTTGTCTTTCTTTAATTATGATGTGTCTTGGTGTGAGTTTCTTTTGGCATATCCTGTCTGGGGTTGCCTCAGTTTCTTGAATCTGCACCATGATATGTTTTCACTAAATATGGGAAGTTTTCAGCCATTATTTCTTTGAATACTCTCAGTTGCACCCTCTTTCTTCTCTTCTTCTGGGACTCTGTTTATAGGAATGCTGGATCTTATGCTATTGCTCCTCAGGTCTGTGAAGCTCCATTCATTTTTTACAAGTTTTTCTCTCTGCTAAGATGCAGAAAATTTTATTGATCTGTCCTCAAATTTACTGATTCTATTCCCTATCTCTCCACTTTACTATTAAGCCCATCTAGTACATTTTTAATTTCAGTTACTGTGTCTTTTTAGTTCTGTAATTTCCAGTTGTTTCTTTTTTATAACCACTACTTCATTACTGATATTTTCTATTTTTTTCAATAACTTGTGGATGCATATTTACGTAGGCTGCTTCAAAATCCTTGATGGAAAATTTCAACATCTGACTCATCTCTGTGCTGGCCTTGGTTTATTGTGTTTTCTCATTTATATTGTAATGTCTCTAGCTCTTGATATCATGAGTGATTTTCTATTATATACTGGACATTTTGGCTATTATCTTAAAAGACAATGGGTCCTTCTTAAATCTTTTATTTTACAAGGGATTCACCCTGTTCAGAGGTAGGATGTAAGCCTTAGACTGCTTATGACAGTTTAATTACAGGAGACTTTGGCATTTGTGCTCCCACTAATCCTTGCTGTTGCTGCCTGAGGAAGAGTAAGAAGCTTTCTCAGGCTAAGCTTCCTGGTACCTCTAGTTGGGGTAAGGAGGAGTCTCTTACCTAGGGGACAGAGCACCTGGACCAGGTTCTTCTGTGGTGGAATCTCCCCTACTGCAGCCATTGGCAACTTGGAGTCACCAGGTGTTCTGGTTTGTTAATGCTGCTGGAATGCAAAACACCAGAAATTGATTGGCTTTTACAAAGGGGGTTTATTTGGTTACAAAGTTACAGTCTTAAGGCCATAACGTGTCTAAGGTAAGGTATCAACAATCAGGTACCTTCACTGGAAGATGGCCAATGGTGTCCAGAAAACCTCTGCTAGCTGGGAAGGCACATGGCTGGCGTCTGCTCCAGAGTTCTGGTTTCAAAATGGCTTTCTCCCAGGACATTACTCTCTAGACTGCAGTTCCTCAAAAATGCCACTCTTAGTTGCTCTTGAGGTGTTTGTCCTCACTTAGCTTCTCCAGAGCAAGAGTCCACTTTCAATGGCCATCTTCAAACTGTCTCTCATCTGCAGCTACTCTCTCAGCTTCTGTGCATTCTTCAAAGTGTCCCTTTTGGCTGTAAAAAGCCCACTCCTTCTGTCTGAGCTTATATAGTGCTCCAGTAAACTAATCAAGGCCCATGCTGAATGAGCAGAGCCACACCTCCATGGAAATTATCCAATCAGAGTTATCACCCACAGTTGGGTGGGGCACACTTCCATGGAAACAACCTAATCCAAACGTTCCAACATAATCCACACTAATATGTCTTCCCCCACAAGATTGCATCAAAGAAACATGGCTTTTTCTGGGGGACATAATATATACAAACCAGTACACTAGGTGAAGGAAAGGATTTTCTTATCTGCAGAGACAAAGAGCACTTCCTGTACCAGGCACTTGTGATGGGATTCACCTACTGCTGATTCTTGGCTGTTTGGTATCTCTGAGTGCAAGAAGGAGTTCTCTGACCAGCAGGGGATAAAGCTCATTTCCTGGGCTAGTTGTTTGTTGTGTCAGGGTCCCTTCTGCCAGTGCCAACTCCCTTTCTGGTGGCTCAACGTGGGTTGGGGAGTCTCAGGCCCAGAAAAGAAAGAAAATGTTTCCCTTGACCAGTTATTTTCTGTGAGGCCCCTCCTTGATTCCACTTGGTGGTGCCACCAGGATCACCAGATTGTCAGAAGATTCCTGTTTAATCTTGGGGGAGAATGAACCTAGCAGTATTGCCTTCTGTTGCTAGGTTGGGGTTGGGAGACTCTTGGCTTGTGTCACCTTCTGCAGTTGTGTGAGATTTGTAAGACATCTTGCTGCTCTGCTGTTACCATGGTTCCTTGCTGCTGTGATGTTTCTATAGTTCTTTACTCCCTATCCAATCTGATACCCTCTTTTCACATTTCAGAATCCTCCTTTGATTGCCTTTTCCATTATCTCTACAGTTTATAGTTTTACTTAGAGGGAGTAGAATGCAGAGATGAGTCTAAGTCATCTTGTCCAGGATTCTTGGTATAATATGTGCCTTTATTTCATCCAGAACACTTGCATATTATTTTATGACAATCTAAGTCTATTTAAATCTTTTGTTTTTAGTAGGCCTCATCTGAAACTGTACTGACAAGGAAGGAGCTGCTGCCTCATTACTGCCAGGTAGGGGTGGAAGAAACATCTCCCTTTTCAGCATCCATTGACAATGTGGCAGAGTGAAGAGTAGCTGCTTCTTACCGCTGGATGGAAATAGGAGTTTGACTTCCATTGATACCTCCCTGGCTGTGAGGGGTGGAAGTGCTTTCTTACTATACACCATGTGGCCTCCACAGACACCTTGAGGGGTGATCTCATCATCACCCAGTCGGGATGAAAGTTCTGGCTCCCAACTTTGCCTTCTCTGGCATCTCTCTAGTGAGGGTGGGTGGTAGGATGGAGGGATGCCTTGCTATACCCTGGAAAGGTTTGAAGTCTGGATTCTCCATTCAACCTTTACTGATGGAGGTGTGGGTGGGGCCACAGTAAATTCTGAGGCATTTGCCTACAGTAGACCCTTATTTTTGAAAGTTTTCCATTTTGCTAGACTGACCCTTACCTGGCCTTCTTTCCTTACATAGCAGGCTTTTATTGGGGCTTATTTTGTCTGCACCTATTGGTACTTCTGGAATACTACCTTATACAGCAACCAGTCTGAGATATATGAAGAGAAAATAAAATTCAGGGAACCCATTGTCATGTCATTCCTTGGGTCCCCAGGTCTACCTTCTTTTCTCAATATTTTAAAGTCCTCTTACATACATATTATATATAATGTCCAGGGTTTTTAGATGTATTTATTGGAAGGAATGGGGTGAATGTTTCTACTCCATCTTGTACAGAATTGGAAGTTCTTTAAATTTAAATTTTCAATTTTTCATTGCTAATGTATATATAAGTACATTTTATTTTGTGTGCTAAATTTGTATCTAGAGACCATGACAAGTTCACTTATAAATCATTTTAATTTTTTTTAGATTCTTTGAAATGTTCTACAAAGATAATCATGTCATTTTTAATAGAGAAAATTTGATTCATTTCTATCTCAACATATTTTATTTATTTTTCTTGCTTTATTGAAATAGCTATTCTATCCAGCATAATTTTGAGTAGTAGATGCAAGAGAAGATGTTCTTGTCTTGTTCTTCATCTTAGAAAGAAAAATAATTCAATTTCAATATTAGGTGTAGGGATTTTGTAGGTGACCTGTGTTCCAGTTTGTTAAAGCTGCCATTATGTAGAACACCAAAAATGGATTGGCTTTTATAAATGGGATTTATTAGGTTACAAATTTACAGTTCAAAGTTCATAAAAGTGTCCAAACTAAGACATCAACAAGAGGATAGCTTCACTGAAGAAAGGCTGATGGCATCTAGAACACCTCTGTCAGCTGGGAAGGCATGTGGGCTGGGGTCTGCTGGTCCTATGCTCCCAGGTTGCATTTCAAAATGGCTTTCTCCAGAATGTCTCTTGCTTCTGTATCTCTTATCTTCTCTCTCTCAGCTCCTGTGCAACTGTGCTTCTTCTCCCAGGGTGTTTCTGTCTGCATCTCTCAGCATCTCCAAGAGTCTGGGTCTGTGTCAGCTCTTAGTGTCTCCTGGGGGCAAACTCTGGATTACATATCTTAGCTTCTCTCCAAAATGTGTCTCTCAGCTTCTCTCAGCTCTCTGCTTGGTTCTCCTGGGATGTTTCTGTCTAAGTGTCTGCAGGCTTTCTTTTAGCTTCTCTGGGAACAACTCTGGGCTTCATCTCTTAGCTTATCATCTCCAAACATCTTTCTGTCTGCATCTCCAAGTATCTCTGTTGGCTCTCACTCTATCTCCCTTCATGAGTCTCTTAAAAGACTCCAGTGATCTAAGACCCACCTTGAATAGGTGGGGTCCACACTTCCATGGAAATAATTTAATCAAATATTTCACCCACAGTTGGGTGAGTCACATCTCTATGAAATCACTCAATCAAAAGATTCTACCCAATAAGATTGGATTAAAAGATCATGGCTTTTCTGGTGTCCACAACAACTTCAAACCAACACAACCTGTATGAGAATGAGAAAGTTTCCTTATTGCTAGTTTCTAACATGAATAAATATTAAATTTTCTCAAATTATTTTTCTGCTTATATTGCAAAGATAACATGGTTTCTTATTTATTTTTTTGATATGAGGAATTGTATTTAATCATTTTTATTCTAAACCTGCCTTGCATAACTGCAATAAACTCCACTTGGTTGTGATGTATTATCATTTTTATTCATTGCTATATGCTGAGGGATATTAATCTGTAGTTATCTTGTAATAGCATTGTTAGGAGTTTTTGTCAGGATAATGCTGTCTACATAAGATGAATAGGGGCATGTCCTCACCTTTTCTGTATTATAGAGGAGTTTGTGTAGAATTGGTGTCATTATTATATTATTAAATTCAAATGCACTAAGCAATCCAATCAAAAGATGGATATTGCTACAATGGTTAAAAATATAGATTAAAGGACACAAATCAGTTGAGGTTTCCTGAAGAGAAAAAGATAGACCATGCAAACAGCAACCATAAGAGAGCTGGGAAGGCTATACTAGTACCACACAAAATAGATTTTAAAACACAAAATGTTATTAGAGATAATGAGAGATATACTATAATGATAAAAAGCTCACTCAAACAGGAAGACATGCCAATTATAAACATATATTCACCTAACAACAGACACCAAAAAAAGGAGCAAATCCTTGCAGAAATGAGGGATGAAATAGACATATCAACAATAATATTTGAATAATCAGAGACTTCAGTACTTCCACTTCAATAATGGATCAAAAAACTAGACAGAAGACAAACAAGCATATACTAAACTTGAGCAAAGCTATGAACCAACAAGATATAGCAGACATTGTAAAACACTCAATCCAAAAACTGAAGAATAGAAAATTCTTCTCAAATGCATATTATACATTCTCCAGAATAGACCATATGCTAGGTCATCAAAACAAAACTCAGTGAACTTAAAAGGATAGAAATGATATAGAGTATATTCTCTTACAACAAGGAAATGAAATTAGATATCAATAAAGAAATTTGGGAAACAAAAAAAATGTGGAAATTGTACAACACACTCCTGAATAACCAATAGGTCAAAGAAGAAATCAAAAGGTAAATTAGAAAATACTTTGAGATGAAGGAAAATGAAGACATGACATACAATAATTTATGAAATGCAAATGCAGCTAAAGCAGTGCTTATGGGGAAATTTATAGTTATAAATTGTAAAAGATGATCTCAAATCAATGACCTAAACTTCCACTTTAAGCCAGCAGCTAGGAGAACAAAAGCTAGCAGAACCAAAACTAGCAGAAGGAAGGGAACAATAAAGATTAGAGCAGAATTTAATAAAATAGTGAATAGGAAAATGATTTTAAAAATTGATAAAATCAAAAGCTGATTCTTTGAAAAGATTGACAAAATTGACAAATCTTTACCTAGACTGACAAAGAACAAAATACAGAAGGCTTAAATAACTTAGAAACGGAAAATAAAGAAGGGAGAGAGGTGATGTCATTAAACTGGTGATGTAAACATCCCTTGAAAAAGCCTCCCCAGAATTTTAATGAAGAAAAAATCAAATTCATCATGCTCTGAACTCTGAAGGACAGTAGAGACACCACAAATGGTGAATCAAAGGAACAGAAAAAATTCAGGTAGGAGAATTCCATTGCAGACCTCCTGTCAGCTCCCATCCCCCTTCCCACCTCATTCAGTCCCACATGGTTCAGGAGTCACACAGAGGCAGCATGGCCCTGGGTCCTTCTCATCATGGACAGAGACTGTAGACCAAATCACAGCAACAAGTTAGAACTCCACACATATCCATGCACAGAGACCCAGGGCAGAAACACAATCCACTGAGAAGTGCTGCATACAAAGGAGCCCACAGGGAAAACAAAAGAGTAACCACCATAGAAAGGCTGGTAGGAAGTGTTGTGGCCAATCCAGTTTCAGGTGGCTGGACAACATAAAGGCAAAATAAACTTTTCTGAAGTGACCCACCTTTCTGGATTGACCACATCTGGCTCCTTGGGGTGTGATTCCCTAATGAGGAAATCCTCAAAAAAAGAAAAGGGAATTTCAACTCTTACAAGATATGATAGGTCCCTGTACCAGTTTGGATGCATTATGTACCACCAAACTCCATGTTCTTTGATACAATCTTGTGGGGACTGACATACTAGTGTTGATTAGGTTGGAACATGTTGGCTCAGTGTTTCCTTGGCGCTGTGACTCAATCAATGGTGGGTGAGATCGTTCACTGCATTATTTCTATGAAGGTATTGCCCTACCCATTCAGGGTGGGTTTTAATTGGATCACTGGAGTACTTTAAAAAGAGCCACACAGGCCCAGACACAGCACAGCTGTGAGTGACACTTCGGAGAGCAACTGAGAGTGATATTTTGGAGGAGCTGCAGCTTACAGAGATATTTTGGATAATGCAACCCAGGAGTAAGCAGATGTCTAGAGAGGAATGTTGTGGGAAAAAGCCATATTGAAACCAGAACTATGAGCAGATGCCAGCCATGTGCCTTTCCAGCTAACAGAGGTTTTCTGGATGCCACTGGCCATCCTCCAGTGAAGGTACCCAATTGTTGATGCCTTACCTTAGACACTTGATGGCATTAAAACTGTAACTCTGTTACCAAATAAACCCCCTTTATAAAAGTCAATCCGAGGGCGGGGCAAGATGGCAGACTGGTGAGCTGTATGTTTTAGTTACTCCTCCAGGAAAGTAGGTAGAAAGCCAGGAACTGTGTGGACTGGACACCACAGAGCAATCTGACTTTGGGCATACTTCATACAACACTCATGAAAACGTGGAACTGCTGAGATCAGCGAAATCTGTAAGTTTTTGCGGCCAGGGGACCCGTGCCCCTCCCTGCCAGGCTCAGTCCCGTGGGAGGAGGGGCTGTCAGCTCCGGGAAGGAGAAGGGAGAACTGCAGTGGCGGCCCTTATCGGAAACTCATTCTGCTGATCCAAACTCCAACAATAGATAGACGGAGACCAGACACCAGAGAATCTGAGAGCAGCCAGCCCAGCAGAGAGGAGACAGGCATAGAAAAAAAAAAACAACATGAAAAACTCCAAAATAAAAGCGGAGGATTTTTAGAGTTCTGGTGAACATAGAAGGGGGAAGGGCAGAGCTCAGGCCTGAGCTCAGGCCCTGAGGCGCATATGCAAATCCCGAAGAAAAGCTGATCTCTCTGCCCTGTGGACCTTTCCTTAATGGCCCTGGTTGCTTTGTCTCTTAGCATTTCAATAACCCATTAGATCTCTGAGGAGGGCCCTTTTTTTTTTTTTTATCCTTTTTTCTTTTTCTAAAACAATTACTCTAAGAAGCCCAATACAGAAAGCTTCAAAGACCTGCAATTTGGGCAGGTCAAGTCAAGAGCAGAACTAGGAGAGCTCTGAGACAAAACACAATAATCCAGGGGCTGAGAAAATTCACTAAACACCACAACTTCCCAAGAAAAGGGGGGTGTCCGCTCACAGCCATCATCCTGGTGGACAGGAAACACTCCTGCCCATCGCCAGCCCCATAGCCCAGAACTGCCCCAGACAACCCAGTGTGACGGAAGTGCTTCAAATAACAGGCACACACCACAAAACTGGGCGTGGACATTAGCCTTCCCTGCAACCTCAGCTGATTGTCCCAGAGTTGGGAAGGTAGAGCAGTGTGAATTAACAAAGCCCCATTCAGCCATCATTTCAGCAGACTGGGAGCCTCCCTACACAGCCCAGCAGCCCAGAACTGCCCTGGGGAGACGGCACTCACCTGTGACATAGCACAGTCATCCCTCAACAGAGGACCGGGGGTGCACGGCCTGGAAGAGGGGCCCATTTGCAAGTCTCAGGAGCCATACGCCAATACCAAGGACTTGTGGGTCAGTGGCAGAGACAAACTGTGGCAGGACTGAACTGAAGGATTAGACTATTGCAGCAGCCTTAAAACTCTAGGATCACCAGGGAGATTTGATTGTTAGAGCCAACCCCCCTCCCTGACTGCCCAGAAACACGCCCCATATACAGGGCAGGCAACACCAAATACACACGCAAGCTTGGTACACCAATTGGACCCCACAAGACTCACTCCCCCACTCACCAAAAAGGCTAAGCAGGGGAAAACTGGCTTGTGGAGAACAGGTGGCTCGTGGACGCCACCTGCTGGTTAGTTAGAGAAAGTGTACTCCATGAAGCTGTAGATCTGATAAATTAGAGATAAGGACTTCAATTGGTCTACAAATCCTAAAAGAACCCTATCAAGTTCAGCAAATGCCACGAGGCCAAAAACAACAGAAAATTATAAAGCATATGAAAAAACCAGACGATATGGATAACCCAAGCCCAAGCACCCAAATCAAAAGAGCAGAAGAGACACAGCACCTAGAGCAACTACTCAAAGAACTAAAGATGAACAATGAGACCATAGTACGGGAGACAAAGGAAATCAAGAAGACCCTAGAAGAGCATAAAGAAGACATTGAGGGGCAAGATGGCAGACTGGTGAGCTGTATGTTTTAGTTACTCCTCCAGGAAAGTAGGTAAAAAGCCAGGAACTGCGTGGACTGGACACCACAGAGCAATCTGTCTTTGGGCATACTTCATACAACACTCATGAAAACGTGGAACTGCTGAGATCAGCGAAATCTGTAAGTTTTTGCGGCCAGGGGACCCGCGCCCCTCCCTGCCAGGCTCAGTCCCGGGGGAGGAGGGGCTGTCAGCTCCAGGAAGGAGAAGGGAGAATTGCAGTGGCTGCTCTCATCGGAAACTCATTCTACTGATTCAAACTCCAACCATAGATAGACTGAGGCCAGACACCAGAGACTCTGAGAGCAGCCAGCCCAGCAGAGAGGAGACGGGCATAGAAGGAAAACAACACGAGAAGCTCCAAAGTAAAAGCAGAGGATTTTTGGAGTTCTGGTGAACACAGAAAGGGGAAGGGCGGAGATCAGGCCTTGAGGCGCATATGCAAATCCCGAAGCAAGGCTGATCTCTCTGCCCAGGGCACCTTTCCTTAATGGCCCTGGTTGCTTTGTCTATTAGCATTTCAATAACCCATTAGATCTCTGAGGAGGGCCGTTTTTTTTTTTTTTTTTTTTTTTTTTTTTTTTTTTTTTTTTTTTTTTTTTTAAATCCTTTTTGCTTTTTCTAAAACAATTACTCTAAGAAGCTCAATACAGAAAGCTTCAAAGAATTGAAATTTGGGCACGTCAAGTCAAGAGCAGAAATAAGAGAGCTCTGAGACAAAAGGCAATAATCCAGTGGCTGAGAAAATTCACTAAACAACACAACTTCCCAAGAAAAGGGGGGTGTCCGCTCACAGCCACCATCCTGGTGGACAGGAAACACTCCTGCCCATCGCCAGCCCCATAGCCCAGAGCTGCCCCAGACAACCCAGTGTGACGCAAGTGCTTCAAATAACAGGCACACACCACAAAACTGGGCGTAGACATTAGCCTTCCCTGCAACCCCAGCTGAATGTCCCAGAGCTGGGAAGGGGGAGCAGTGTGAATTAACAGAGCCCCATTCAGCCATCATTTGAGCAGACTGGGAGCCTCCCAACACAGCCCAGCAGCCCAGAACTGCCCTGGGGGGACGGCACTCACCTGTGACATAGCACAGTCATCCCTCAACAGAGGACCCGGGGTGCACAGCCTGGAAGAGGGGCCCACTTGCAAGTCTCAGGAGCCATACGCCAATACCAAAGACTTGTGGGTCAGTGGCAGAGACAAACTGTGGCAGGACTGAACTGAAGGATTAGACTATTGCAGCAGCTTTAAAACTCTAGGATCATCAGGGAGATTTGATTGTTAGGGCCACCCCCCCTCCACGACTGCCCAGAAACACGCCCCACATACAGGGCAGGCAACACCAACTACACACGCAAGCTTGGGACACCAATTGGGCCCCACAAGACTCACTCCCCCACTCACCAAAAAGGCTAAGCAGGGGAGATCTGGCTTGTGGAGAACAGGTGGCTCGTGGACGCCACCTGCTGGTTAGTTAGAGAAAGTGTACTCCACGAAGCTGTAGATCTGATAAATTAGAGATAAGGACTTCAACTGGTCTACAAACCCTAAAAGAACCCTATCAAGGACAGCAAATGCCACGAGGCCAAAAACAACAGAAAATTATAAAGCATATGAAAAAACCAGACGATATGGATAACCCAAGCCCAAGCACCCAAATCAAAAGACCAGAAGAGACACACCTAGAGCAGCTACTCAAAGAACTAAAGATGAACAATGAGACCCTAGTACGGGATATGAAGGAAATCAAGAAGACCCTAGAAGAGCATAAAGAAGACATTGCAAGACTAAATAAAAAAATGGATGATCTTATGGAAATTAAAGAAACTGTTGACCAAATTAAAAAGATTCTGGACACTCATAGTACAAGACTAGAGGAAGTTGAACAACGAATCAGTGACCTGGAAGATGACAGAATGGAAAATGAAAGCATAAAAGAAAGAATGGGGAAAAAAATTTAAAAACTCGAAATGGACCTCAGGGATATGATAGATAATATGAAGCGTCCGAATATAAGACTCATTGGTGTCCCAGAAGGGGAAGAAAAGGGTAAAGGTCTAGGAAGAGTATTCAAAGAAATTGTTGGGGAAAACTTCCCAAATCTTCTAAACAACATAAATACACAAATCATAAATGCTCAGCGAACTCCAAATAGAATAAATCCAAAAAAACCCACTCCGAGACATATACTGATCACACTGTCAAACATAGAAGAGAAGGAGCAAGTTCTGAAAGCAGCAAGAGAAAAGCAATTCACCACATACAAAGGAAACAGCATAAGACTAAGTAGTGACTACTCAGCAGCCACCATGGAGGCGAGAAGGCAATGGCACGATATATTTAAAATTCTGAGAGAGAGGAATTTCCAGCCAAGAATACTTTATCCAGCAAAGCTCTCCTTCAAATTTGAGGGAGAGCTTAAATTTTTCACAGACAAAGAAATGCTGAGAGAATTTGCTAACAAGAGACCTGCCCTACTGGAGATACTAAAGGGAGCCCTACAGACAGAGAAACAAAGACAGGACAGAGAGACTTGGAGAAAGGTTCAGTACTAAAGAGATTCGGTATGGGTACAATAAAGGATATTAATAGAGAGAGGGAAAAATATGGCAAACATAATCCAAAGGATAAGATGGCCGATTCAAGAAATGCCTTCACGGTTTTAACGTTGAATGTAAATGGATTAAACTCCCCAATTAAAAGATATAGATTCGCAGAATGGATCAAAAAAAATGAACCATCAATATGTTGCATACAAGAGACTCATCTTAGACACAGGGACACAAAGAAATTGAAAGTGAAAGGATGGAAAAAAATATTTCATGCAAGCTACAGCCAAAAGAAAGCAGGTGTAGCAATATTAATCTCAGATAAAATAGACTTCAAATGCAGGGATGTTTTGAGAGACAAAGAAGGCCACTACATACTAATAAAAGGGGCAATTCAGCAAGAAGAAATAACAATCGTAAATGTCTATGCACCCAATCAAGGTGCCACAAAATACATGAGAGAAACATTGGCAAAACTAAAGGAAGCAATTGATGTTTCCACAATAATTGTGGGAGACTTCAACACATCACTCTCTCCTATAGATAGATCAACCAGACAGAAGACCAATAAGGAAATTGAAAACCTAAACAATCTGATAAATGAATTAGATTTAACAGACATCTACAGGACATTACATCCCAAATCACCATGATACACATACTTTTCTAGTGCTCACGGAACTTTCTCCAGAATAGATCATATGCTGGGACATAAAACAAGCCTCAATAAATTTAAAAAGATTGAAATTATTCAAAGCACATTCTCTGACCACAATGGAATACAATTAGAAGTCAATAACCATCAGAGACTTAGAAAATTCACAAATACCTGGAGGTTAAACAACACACTCCTAAACAATCAGTGGGTTAAAGAAGAAATAGCAAGAGAAATTGCTAAATATATAGAGACGAATGAAAATGAGAACACAACATACCAAAACCTATGGGATGCAGCAAAAGCAGTGCTAAGGGGGAAATTTATAGCACTAAACGCATATATTAAAAAGGAAGAAAGAGCCAAAATCAAAGAACTAATGGATCAACTGAAGAAGCTAGAAAATGAACAGCAAACCAATCCTAAACCAAGTAGAAGAAAAGAAATAACAAGGATTAAAGCAGAAATAAATGACATAGAGAACAAAAAAACAATAGAAAGGATAAATATCACCAAAAGTTGGTTCTTTGAGAAGATCAACAAGATTGACAAGCCCCTAGCTAGACTGACAAAATCAAAAAGAGAGAAGACCCATATAAACAAAATAATGAATGAAAAAGGTGACATAACTGCAGATCCTGAAGAAATTAAAAAAATTATAAGAGGATATTATGAACAACTGTATGGCAACAAACTGGATAATGTAGAAGAAATGGACAATTTCCTGGAAACATATGAACAACCTAGACTGACCAGAGAAGAAATAGAAGACCTCAACCAACCCATCACAAGCAAAGAGATCCAATCAGTCATCAAAAATCTTCCCACAAATAAATGCCCAGGGCCAGATGGCTTCACAGGGGAATTCTACCAAACTTTCCAGAAAGAACTGACACCAATCTTACTCAAACTCTTTCAAAACATTGAAAAAAATGGAACACTACCTAACTCATTTTATGAAGCTAACATCAATCTAATACCAAAACCAGGCAAAGATGCTACAAAAAAGGAAAACTACCGGCCAATCTCCCTAATGAATATAGATGCAAAAATCCTCAACAAAATACTTGCAAATCGAATCCAAAGACACATTAAAAAATCATACACCATGACCAAGTGGGGTTCATTCCAGGCATGCAAGGATGGTTCAACATCAGAAAAACAATCAATGTATTACAACACATTAAAAACTCGAAAGGGAAAAATCAATTGATCATCTCAATAGATGCTGAAAAAGCATTTGACAAAATCCAACATCCCTTTTTGATAAAAACACTTCAAAAGGTAGGAATTGAAGGAAACTTCCTCAACATGATAAAGAGCATATATGAAAAACCCACAGCCAGCATAGTACTCAATGGTGAGAGACTGAAAGCCTTCCCTCTAAGATCAGGAACAAGACAAGGATGCCCGCTGTCACCACTGTTATTCAACATTGTGCTGGAAGTGCTAGCCAGGGCAATCCGGCAAGACAAAGAAATAAAAGGCATCCAAATTGGAAAAGAAGAAGTAAAACTGTCATTGTTTGCAGATGATATGATCTTATATCTAGAAAACCCTGAGAAATCAACGATACACCTACTAGAGCTAATAAACAAATTTAGCAAAGTAGCGGGATACAAGATTAATGCACATAAGTCAGTAATGTTTCTATATGCTAGAAATGAACAAACTGAAGAGACACTCAAGAAAAAGATACCATTTTCAATAGCAACTAAAAAAATCAAGTACCTAGGAATCAACTTAACCAAAGATGTAAAAGACCTATACAAAGAAAACTACATAACTCTACTAAAAGAAATAGAAGGGGACCTTAAAAGATGGAAAAATATTCCATGTTCATGGATAGGAAGGCTAAATGTCATTAAGATGTCAATTCTACCCAAACTCATCTACAGATTCAATGCAATCCCAATCAAAATTCCAACAACCTACTTTGCAGACTTGGAAAAGCTAGTTATCAAATTTATTTGGAAAGGGAAGATGCCTCGAATTGCTAAAGACACTCTAAAAAAGAAAAACGAAGTGGGAGGACTTACACTCCCTGACTTTGAAGCTTATTATAAAGCCACAGTTGCCAAGACAGCATGGTACTGGCACAAAGATAGACATATAGATCAATGGAATCGAATTGAGAATTCAGAGATAGACCCTCAGATCTATGGCCGACTGATCTTTGATAAGGCCCCCAAAGTCACCGAACTGAGCCATAATGGTCTTTTCAACAAATGGGGCTGGGAGAGTTGGATATCCATATCCAAAAGAATGAAAGAGGACCCCTACCTCACCCCCTACACAAAAATTAACTCAAAATGGACCAATGATCTCAATATAAAAGAAAGTACCATAAAACTCCTAGAAGATAATGTAGGAAAACATCTTCAAGACCTTGTATTAGGAGGCCACTTCCTAGACTTTACACCCAAAGCACAAGCAACAAAAGAGAAAATAGATAAATGGGAACTCCTCAAGCTTAGAAGTTTCTGCACCTCAAAGGAATTTCTCAAAAAGGTAAAGAGGCAGCCAACTCAATGGGAAAAAATTTTTGGAAACCATGTATCTGACAAAAGACTGATATCTTGCATATACAAAGAAATCCTACAACTCAATGACAATAGTACAGACAGCCCAATTATAAAATGGGCAAAAGATATGAAAAGACAGTTCTCTGAAGAGGAAATACAAATGACCAAGAAACACATGAAAAAATGTTCAGCTTCACTAGCTATTAGAGAGATGCAAATTAAGACCACAATGAGATACCATCTAACACCGGTTAGAATGGCTGCCATTAAACAAACAGGAAACTACAAATGCTGGAGGGGATGTGGAGAAATTGGAACTCTTATTCATTGTTGGTGGGACTGTATAATGGTTCAGCCACTCTGGAAGTCACTCTGGCAGTTCCTTAGAAAACTAGATATAGAGCTACCATTCGATCCAGCGATTGCACTCCTCGGTATATACCCGGAAGATCGGAAAGCAGTGACACGAACAGATATCTGCACGCCAATGTTCATAGCAGCATTATTCACAATTGCCAAGAGATGGAAACAACCCAAATGTCCTTCAACAGATGAGTGGATAAATAAAATGTGGTATATACACACGATGGAATACTACGCGGCAGTAAGAAGGAACGATCTGGTGAAACATATGACAACATGGATGAACCTTGAAGACATAATGCTGAGCGAAATAAGCCAGGCACAAAAAGAGAAATATTATATGCTACCACTAATGTGAACTTTGAAAAATGTAAAACAAATGGTTTATAATGTAGAATGTAGGGGAACTAGCAGTAGAGAGCAATTAAGGAAGGGGGAACAATAATCCAGGAAGAACAGATACGCTATTTAACGTTCTGGGGATGCCCAGAAATGACTATGGTCTGTTAATTTCTGATGGTTGTAGTAGGAACAAGTTCACTGAAATGTTGCTATATTATGTAACTTTCTTGGGGTAAAGTAGGAACATGTTGGAAGTTAAGCAGTTATCTTAGGTTAGTTGTCTTTTTCTTACTCCCTTGCTATGGTCTCTTTGAAATGCTCTTTTATTGTATGTTTGTTTTCTTTTTAACTTTTTTTTTCATACAGGTGATTTGAAAAAAGAAGGGAAAGTTAAAAAAAAAAAAAAAAAAAAAAAAAAAAAGAAAAAAGACAAACAAGGGAAAAAAAAAAAAAAAAAAGATGTAGTGCCCCCTTGAGGAGCCTGTGGAGAATGCAGGGGTATTCGCCTACACCACCTCCATGGTTGCTAACATGACCACAGACATAGGGGACTGGTGGTTTGATGGGTTGAGCCCTCTACCATAAGTTTTACCCTTGGGAAGACGGTTGCTGCAAAGGAGAGGCTAGGCCTCCCTGTATTTGTGCCTAAGAGTCTCCTCCTGAATGCCTCTTTGTTGCTCAGATGTGGCCCTCTCTCTCTGGCTAAGCCAACTTGAAAGGTGAAATCACTGCCCTCCCCCCTACGTGGGATCAGACACCCAGGGAAGTGAATCTCCCTGGCAACGTGGAATATGACTCCCAGGGAGGAATGTAGACCTGGCACCGTGGGACGGAGAACATCTTCTTGACCAAAAGGGGGATGTGAAAGGAAATGAAATAAGCTTCAGTGGCAGAGAGATTCCAAAAGGAGCCGAGAGGTCACTCTGGTGGGCACTCTTATGCACACTTTAGACAACCCTTTTTAGGTTCTAAAGAATTGGGGTAGCTGGTGGTGGATACCTGAAACTATCAAACTACAACCCAGAACCCATGAATCTCGAAGACAGTTGTATAAAAATGTAGCTTATGAGGGGTGACAATGGGATTGGGAAAGCCATAAGGACCAAACACCACTTTGTCTAGTTTATGGATGGATGTGTAGAAAAGTAGGGGAAGGAAACAAACAGACAAAGGTACCCAGTGTTCTTTTTTACTTCAATTGCTCTTTTTCACTCTAATTATTATTCTTGTTATTTTTGTGTGTGTGCTAATGAAGGTGTCAGGGATTGATTTAGGTGATGAATGTACAACTATGTAATGGTACTGTAAACAATCGAAAGTACAATTTGTTTTGTATGACTGCGTGGTATGTGAATATATCTCAATAAAATGATGATAAAAAAAAAAAAAAAGAAGACATTGAAAGACTAAATAAAAAAATGGATGATCTTATGGAAATTAAGGAAACTGTTGACCAAATTAAAAAGATTCTGGACACTCATAGTACAAGACTAGAGGAAGTTGAACAACGAATCAGTGACCTCAAAGATGACAGAATGGAAAATGAAAGCATAAAAGAAAGAATGGGGAAAAAAATTGAAAAAATCGAAATGGACCTCAGGGATATGATAGATAATATGAAACGTCCAAATATAAGACTCATTGGTGTCCCAGAAGGGGAAGAAAAGGGTAACGGTCTAGGAAGAGTATTCAAAGAAATTGTTGGGGAAAACATCCCAAATCTTCTAAACAACATAAATACACAAATCATAAATGCTCAGCGAACCCCAAATAGAATAAATGCAAATAAACCCACTCTGAGACATATACTGATCACACTGTCAAACACAGAAGAGAAGGAGCAAGTTCTGAAAGCAGCAAGAGAAAAGCAATTCACCACATACAAAGGAAACAGCATAAGACTAAGTAGTGACTACTCAGCAGCCACCATGGAGGCGAGAAGGCAGTGGCACGACATATTTAAAATTCTGAGTGAGAAAAATTTCCAGCCAAGAATACTTTATCCAGCAAAGCTCTCCTTCAAATTTGAGGGAGAGCTTAAATTTTTCACAGACAAACAAATGCTGAGAGAATTTGCTAACAAGAGACCTGCCCTACTGGAGATACTCAAGGGAGCCCTACAGACAGAGAAACAAAGAAAGGACAGAGAGACTTGGAGAAAGGTTCAGTACTAAAGAGATTCGGTATGGGTACAATAAAGGATATTAATAGACACAGGGGGAAAATATGACAAACATAAACCAAAGGATAAGATGGCTGATTCAAGAAATGCCTTCACGGTTATAACGTTGAATGTAAATGGATTAAACTCCCCAATTAAAAGATATAGATTCGCAGAATGGATCAAAAAAAATGAACCATCAATATGTTGCATACAAGAGACTCATCTTAGACACAGGGACACAAAGAAACTGAAAGTGAAAGGATGGAAAAAATATTTCATGCAAGCTACAGCCAAAAGAAAGCAGGTGTAGCAATATTAATCTCAGATAAAATAGACTTCAAATGCAGGGATGTTTTGAGAGACAAAGAAGGCCACTACATACTAATAAAAGGGGCAATTCAGCAGGAAGAAATAACAATCGTAAATGTCTATGCACCCAATCAAGGTGCCACAAAATACATGAGAGAAACACTGGCAAAACTAAAGGAAGCAATTGATGTTTCCACAATAATTGTGGGAGACTTCAATACATCACTCTCTCCTATAGATAGATCAACCAGACCGAAGACCAATAAGGAAATTGAAAACCTAAACAATCTGATAAATGAATTAGATTTAACAGACATATACAGGACATTACATCCCAAATCACCAGGATACACATACTTTTCTAGTGCTCATGGAACTTTCTCCAGAATAGATCATATGCTGGGACATAAAACAAGCCTCAATAAATTTAAAAAGATTGAAATTATTCAAAGCACATTCTCTGACCACAATGGAATACAATTAGAAGTCAATAACCATCAGAGACTTAGAAAATTCACAAATACCTGGAGGTTAAACAACACACTCCTAAACAATCAGTGGGTTAAAGAAGAAATAGCAAGAGAAATTGCTAAATATATAGAGACGAATGAAAATAAGAACACAACATACCAAAACCTATGGGATGCAGCAAAAGCAGTGCTAAGGGGGAAATTTATAGCACTAAACGCATATATTAAAAAGGAAGAAAGAGCCAAAATCAAAGAACTAATGGATCAACTGAAGAAGCTAGAAAATGAACAGCAAACCAATCCTAAACCAGTACAAGAAAATAAATAACAAGGATTAAAGCAGAAATAAATGACATAGAGAACAAAAAAACAATAGAGAGGATAAATATCACCAAAAGTTGGTTCTTTGAGAAGATCAACAAGATTGACAAGCCCCTAGCTAGACTGACAAAATCAAAAAGAGAGAAGACCCATATAAACAAAATAATGAATGAAAAAGGTGACATAACTGCAGATCCTGAAGAAATTAAAAAAATTATAAGAGGATATTATGAACAACTGTATGGCAACAAACTGGATAATGTAGAAGAAATGGACAATTTCCTGGAAACATATGAACAACCTAGACTGACCAGAGAAGAAATAGAAGACCTCAACCAACCCATCACAAGCAAAGAGATCCAATCAGTCATCAAAAATCTTCCCACAAATAAATGCCCAGGGCCAGATGGCTTCACAGGGGAATTCTACCAAACTTTCCAGAAAGAACTGACACCAATCTTACTCAAACTCTTTCAAAACATTGAAGAAAATGGAACACTACCTAACTCATTTTATGAAGCTAACATCAATCTAATACCAAAACCAGGCAAAGATGCTACAAAAAAGGAAAACCACCGGCCAATCTCCCTAATGAATATAGATGCAAAAATCCTCAACAAAATACTTGCAAATCGAATCCAAAGACACATTAAAAAAATCATACACCATGACCAAGTGGGGTTTATTCCAGGCATGCAAGGATGGTTCAACATAAGAAAATCAATCAATGTATTACAACACATTAACAAGTCAAAAGGGAAAAATCAATTGATCATCTCAATAGATGCTGAAAAAGCATTTGACAAAATCCAACATCCCTTTTTGATAAAAACACTTCAAAAGGTAGGAATTGAAGGAAACTTCCTCAACATGATAAAGAGCATATATGAAAAACCCACAGCCAGCATAGTACTCAATGGTGAGAGACTGAAAGCCTTCCCTCTAAGATCAGGAACAAGACAAGGATGCCCGCTGTCACCACTGTTATTCAACATTGTGCTGGAAGTGCTAGCCAGGGCAATCCGGCAAGACAAAGAAATAAAAGGCATCCAAATTGGAAAAGAAGAAGTAAAACTGTCATTGTTTGCAGATGATATGATCTTATATCTAGAAAACCCTGAGAAATCGACGATACAGCTACTAGAGCTAATAAACAAATTTAGCAAAGTAGCGGGATACAAGGTTAATCCACATAAGTCAGTAATGTTTCTATATGCTAGAAATGAACAAACTGAAGAGACACTCAAGAAAAAGATACCATTTTCAACAGCAACTAAAAAAATCAAGTACCTAGGAATAAACTTAACCAAAGATGTAAAAGACCTATACAAAGAAAACTACATAACTCTACTAAAAGAAATAGAAGGGGACCTTAAAAGATGGAAAAATATTCCATGTTCATGGATAGGAAGACTAAATGTCATTAAGATGTCAATTCTACCCAAACTCATCTACAGATTCAATGCAATCCCAATCAAAATTCCAACAACCTACTTTGCAGACTTGGAAAAGCTAGTTATCAAATTTATTTGGAAAGGGAAGATGCCTCGAATTGCTAAAGACACTCTAAAAAAGAAAAACGAAGTGGGAGGACTTACACTCCCTGACTTTGAAGCTTATTATAAAGCCACAGTTGCCAAAACAGCATGGTACTGGCACAAAGATAGACATATAGATCAATGGAATCGAATTGAGAATTCGGAGATAGACCCTCAGATCTATGGCCAACTGATCTTTGATAAGGCCCCCAAAGTCACTGAACTGAGTCATAATGGTCTTTTCAACAAATGGGGCTGGGAGAGCTGGATATCCATATCCAAAAGAATGAAAGAGGACCCCTACCTCACCCCCTACACAAAAATTAACTCAAAATGGACCAAAGATCTCAATATAAAAGAAAGTACCATAAAACTCCTAGAAGATAATGTAGGAAAACATCTTCAAGACCTTGTATTAGGCGGCCACTTCCTAGACTTTACACCCAAAGCACAAGCAACAAAAGAGAAAATAGATAAATGGGAACTCCTCAAGCTTAGAAGTTTCTGTACCTCAAAGGGATTTCTCAAAAAGGTAAAGAGGCAGCCAACTCAATGGGAAAAAATTTTTGGAAACCATGTATCTGACAAAAGACTGATATCTTGCATATATAAAGAAATCCTACAACTCAATGACAATAGTACAGTCGGCCCAATTATAAAATGGGCAAAAGATATGAAAAGACAGTTCTCTGAAGAGGAAATACAAATGGCCAAGAAACACATGAAAAAATGTTCAGCTTCACTAGCTATTAGAGAGATGCAAATTAAGACCACAATGAGATACCATCTAACACCGGTTAGAATGGCTGCCATTAAACAAACAGGAAACTACAAAAGCTGGAGGGGATGTGGAGAAATTGGAACTCTTATTCATTGTTGGTGGGACTGTATAATGGTTCAGCCACTCTGGAAGTCAGTCTGGCAGTTCCTTAGAAAACTAGATATAGAGTTACCATTCGATCCAGCGATTGCACTTCTCGGTATATACCCGGAAGATCGGAAAGCAGTGACACGAACAGATATCTGCACGCCAATGTTCATAGCAGCATTATTCACAATTGCCAAGAGATGGAAACAACCCAAATGTCCTTCAACAGATGAGTGGATAAATAAAATGTGGTATATACACACGATGGAATACTACGCGGCAGTAAGAAGGAACGATCTCGTGAAACATATGACAACATGGACGAACCTTGAAGACATAATGCTGAGTGAAATAAGCCAGGCACAAAAAGAGAAATATTATATGCTACCACTAATGTGAACTTTGAAAAATGTAAAACAAATGGTTTATAATGTAGAATGTAGGGGAACTAGCAATAGAGAGCAATTAAGGAAGGGGGAACAATAATCCAAGAAGAACAGATAAGCTATTTAACGTTCTGGGGATGCCCAGGAATGACTATGGTCTGTTAATTTCTGATTGATATAGTAGGAGCAAGTTCACAGAAATGTTGCTATATTAGGTAACTTTCTTGGGGTAAAGTAGGAACATGTTGGAAGTTAAGCAGTTATCTTAGGTTAGTTGTCTTTTTCTTACTCCCTTGTTATGGTCTCTTTGAAATGTTCTTTTATTGTATGTTTGTTTTCTTTTTAACTTTTTTTTTCATACAGTTGATTTTAAAAAGAAGGGAAAGTTAAAAAAAAAAAAAAAAGAAAAACAAGGAAAAAAAAAAAGATGTAGTGCCCCCTTGAGGAGCCTGTGGAGAATGCAGGGGTATTCGCCTACCCCACCTCCATGGTTGCTAACATGACCACAGACATAGGGGACTGGTGGTTTGATGGGTTGAGCCCTCTACCACAGGTTTTACCCTTGGGAAGACGGTTGCTGCAAAGGAGAGGCTAGGCCTCCCTATATTTGTGCCTAAGAGTCTCCTCCTGAATGCCTCTTTGTTGCTCAGATGTGGCCCTCTCTCTCTGGCTAAGCCAACTTGAAAGGTGAAATCACTGCCCTCCCCCCTACGTGGGATCAGACACCCAGGGGAGTGAATCTCCCTGGCAACGTGGAATATGACTCCCGGGGAGGAATGTAGACCTGCCATCGTGGGACGGAGAACATCTTCTTGACCAAAAGGGGGATGTGAAAGGAAATGAAATAAGCTTCAGTGGCAGAGAGATTCCAAAAGGAGCCGAGAGGTCACTCTGGTGGGCACTCTTACACACACTTTAGACAACCCTTTTTAGGTTCTAAAGAATTGGGGTAGCTGGTGGTGGATACCTGAAACTATCAAACTGCAACCCAGAACCCATGAATCTCGAAGACAGTTGTATAAAAATGTAGCTTATGAGGGGTGACAATGGGATTGGGAAAGCCATAAGGACCACACTCCACTTTGTCTAGTTTATGGATGGATGAGTAGAAAAATAGGGGAAGGGAACAAACAGACAAAGGTACCCAGTGTTCTTTTTTACTTCAATTGCTCTTTTTCACTCTAATTATTATTCTTGTTATTTTTGTGTGTGTGCTAATGAAGGTGTCAGGGATTGATTTGGGTGATGAATGTACCACTATGTAATGGTACTGTAAACAATCGAAAGTACGATTTGTTTTGTATGACTGCGTGGTATGTGAATATATCTCAATAAAATGAAGATAAAAAAAAAAAAAGTTAAACATGTATCTACGATATGAACCAAGCTTTCCACTCCTAAGTGTCTAGTCAAGAAAATGAAAGCACATGTTTATGCAAAGACTTTTACACAAATATTCATGGTAGCTTTATTTATAATCACCCAGAACTGGAAACAAATAAACAGGTGAATGGATAAACAAATCGTGATATATCTATACTACAGAATACAACTCAGGAATAAAAGTAAATGCATCACTGATATATTAAACAACATGTGCGAATCCCAAAGTAATTAAGCTGAGTATAAGAGCTAACAAAAACAAGAGTAAAACTATGTAATTCCATTTATATAACACTACAGAAAATGCAAATTAATCAATAGGGACAGAACACAGCAGTGGTTGCCTGGGAGCCTGGCTTTAGGGGAGATTATGTAGAAAGGTGGAAGAGAGGAATTACAAAGGGCTGTGAGGAAATTTGGGGGATTACAGATGTGTTCATTATCTTGAGGATTTATTTTATGAGTGAATAGATACGGTTTTAAGAGGTAAACATTTGGCAAAAAGTATCAAATTGTACATTCAAATATGCGCTGTTTATTGTAGTCAAGTATATCTTAATAAAGAATAAAGTTATTACAAAAAAAAAAAAAAAGTCAATCCAGGGGGCAAGATAGTGGAGTGGTGAAGTGTGCATTTTAGCTACTCCTCCAGGGTGGTTGGTAGAAATCCAAGAACTGCATGGAGCAGACACTGCAGAGCAATTTGACTTTGGGCATACTTCATACAACACTCACAAACACTTGGAACTGCTGACATCAGTGAAATCTGAAAGTTCTTGCAGCCAGGGGACCTGTGCTCCTCCCTTCAAGGCACAGTTGCATGGGAGGAGGGGCCATCAGTGCTGGGAACCAGGAGGGAGAACTACAGTTGCAGCTCTGATTGAAAACTCAGACTGCTGATCAAAAACTCCAAACATAGATAGACTGAGAGCAGACACCAGAGAATCTGAGATCAGTCAGCCCAGCAGAGAGAAGATATGGCTAGCAAAAACAGCAAAAAAAAAAAATCCAAAAATAAAAACAGAGACATGATGGAGTTCAGGTGAACAAAATACGGGAGAAGGGCAAGGCTCAAACAGAATGAGGTGTGTATGCAAATCCAGAGGGTAGGGACCTTGTCTGAAGAGCCAATTTCTGTGCTTTCTTGATTGTTCCTTAATGGCCCTCAACATCTCATCCCTTACCATTTCAATAACTCTTTAGATCTGCAAGATCTGCAAGAACTGTAAATAGTTCATACTGGGCTCTTCTTTTTCTTTTTTAAAATCTTTTTCTCTTTTTCTAAAACAATTATTCTAAGAAGGCCACTACAGAAAATATCAAAGACTTGCAATTTGGGCCCATTCAAGAGCAGAGCTAAGATAGCTTTGACAGACAAAGCAGTAAGTCTAGTAGTGGGGAAATTTTAAAATATTTCCAGAAAAACAGACAATGAAAGAACTTGTGAATAAGAGACTGGCATTACAAGAAATAATAAAATGAGTGCTACAGGTTGAGAGGAAAAGACAGGAGAAAGAGGTTTGGAAAAGAGTGTAGAAAAGAAGATTATCAGGAAGGGTAAAAAGAGAGAGAAGAAAAAATAAGAAGTGACATATAAAATCCAAAATACAAAATGATAGAAGAAAGTACTGCCCTTAAAGCAATAGCACTAAATGTTAATGGATTAAACTCCCCAAGAAAAAGACACAGACTGGCAGAATGGATTAAAAAACAGGACCCATCTATATGCTGTCTACAAGAAACTCACCTTAGACACAAGGAAAAAATTGACTGAAAGTTAAAGGTTGGAGAAAGATATTAAATGCAAACAGCAACCAGAAAAAAGTGGGAGTAGCTATACTAATATCAGAAAAAGTAGACTTCAAAAGCAAAACAATTAAAAGAAACAAAGAAGGGCACTATATATTAATAAAAGGGTCAATTCATCAAGAAATCATAACAATCATAAATATTTATGCACCAAGACAGAGTGCCCCAAAATTCATGAGGCAAACACTCAGAACACTGAAAGGAGAAGTAGATAATTCCACAATAATAGTTGGAGGCTTCAATACACTGCTGTCATCAATGGATAGAACATCTAGACAGAGGATCAGCAAGGAAACACAGTAGTTGAATCATATGATAAATTTATGAGATATGAGAGACATTTATAAAACACTACACCCCACAACAGCAGGATACAGGTTTCTCTGAAGTGCTCATGGAACATTCTATAGGATAGACCACATGCTGTGTCACAAAGCAAGTCTCAACAAATTTAAAAATGTTGATATTATAAAAACACTATCTCAGATCATAATGGAATGAAGTTAGAAACAAATAACAGGCAGAAGATTCTAAAATTCACAAATATATGGAGACTAAACAACACACACTTAGAAAACCAGTGGGTAAAGGAAGAAATTACAAGAGAAATTAGTAAATACCTCAAGGCAAATGGCAAGAAAAACACGAGATATCAAAACTTATTGGATGCAGCAAAGGCAGTGCTGAGAGGGAAATTTATTGCCTTAAATGCCTATATTACAAGAGAAGAGATCAAAAATTGAGGAATTAACTGTCCACCTGGAGGTGCTAAAGAAAGAACAGCAAATAAACCCCACAGCAAACAGAAGGAAAGAACACAGATTGGAGCAGAAATAAATGAAATTGAGAACAGGAAAACAGTAGAGAGAATCAACAAAAGCATAAGCTGGTTCTTTGAGAAAATCAACAAAATTGATGGGCCCCCAGCTAGGCTAACAGAGAGAGAGAGAGAGAGAGAGAGAGAGAGAGAGAGAGAGAGAGAGAGAGAGAGAGAGAGAGAGAGAGAGGATGCAAAAAAATGCAATCAGAAACAGGAAAGGAAACATAACTACCGACCCTGCAGAAATAAAGGAGATAATGAGAAGATACTATGAGCAACTATATGCTAATAAACTGGACAACTTACATGAAATAGACAACTTCCTAGAAAGGCATAAACAACCAACATTGACCCAAGGAGAAATAGATGACCACAACAAACAAATCACAAGCAAAGAGATTGAGTCAGTCATCAGAAAGTTCCCAAAAAAGAAAAGCCCAGGACAAGATGGCTTCACATGTGAATTCTACAAAGCATTCAAGAAAGAATTAATACCAAACCTGCTCAAACTCTTCAAAAAAATTGAAGAGGAGGGAAAGCTACCCAACACATTCTATGAAGCCAGCATCACCCTAATACCCAAATCAGACAAAGATATTACAAAAAAAAAAAATTATAGACCAATCTCTATAATGAATATAGAAGCAAAAATCTTCAACAAAATACTCACCAATAGAATCCAGCAGTTTATTAAAAGAATTATACACCACTGCAAGGTGGGGTTTATTCCAGGTATGCAAGGCTGGTTCAACACAAGAAAATCAATTAACATAATACACTACATCAATCAATCAAAGCAAAAGAAACACATGATCATCTTGATCAATGCAGAAAAGGCATTTGACAAAATTCAACATCCTTTCTTGAAGAAAACACTTCAAAGGATAGGAATAGAAGGCAACTTTCTCAATATGATAAAGGCAATATATGAAAATCCCACAGCTAACACCATACTCAAAGAGGAGAGATTGAAAGCTTTCCTCCTAAGATCAGGAACAAGAGAGGGATGCCCACTTTCACCATTATTATCCAACTTTGTCCTGGAAGTTCTAGCTAGAGCAATTAAGGAAGAAAAATGGGCAAAAGACATGGACAGACACTTTTCTGAAGAGGAAATACAAATGGGTCAAAAACATATGAAAAATGCTCAACTTCACTGGTTATTAGGGAAATGAATATCAAAACCACAATGAGATATTATCTCACACCTACCAGAATGGCCACTATCCAAAAATCACAAAATTACAAGTGCTGGAGAGGATGTGGAGAAAGAGTCTCACTTATTCATTTCTGGTGGGAATGTAGAATGGTGCAACCACTGTGGAAAACAGTGTGGAGTTTCCTCAGGAAGCTAAGTATAGATCTGCTATATGATCCAGCTATTCCATTGCTAAGTATATCTAAGAGGAACTAAAAGTTAAGACACAAATGAACATTTGTAAACCGATGTTTACTGTGGCATTATTCACAATTGCCAAGAAATGGAAGCAGCCCACATGTCCATCAATGGATGAGTGGATAAACAAACTGGTATATACACATAATGGAATACTGTGCAGCTATAAGACAGAACAAAGACATGGAACATAGAATAATGTGGATGAACCTTGAGGACATTATGTTAAGTGAAGTTAGCCAGAAACAAAAGGACAAATACTGTATGGTCTCTCTAATATAAACTAACATTAGTGAGCAAACTCTGAGAGAATGGTGAACTGTGGTGTCTCTTACAGCAGTCAAATATATTCCTGAATTGTAATGGCTATCTCCAAACTCTGAGATGTTGATCCCCTGGTGTGTAACCTGATTGGTCTCTGGAACATTGGGTATCTGTGTGACACCTGAAACTCAAAGCTAGTGCTCAGCAGATATGAAGGTCAGTATTATCACATACAACAACTGCTAAAAAAAAAAGCTGAAAAAGAACCCAGACTTCAATTATATATATGAATGAAGTAGATCTGTTTAAGACTAGGGCAAATAAGGCCACAGGGTAAAGTTTGAAACTGACTGTGTGTTAAAACTTCATCTTCCACATGAGACCAAGGGAAGAAATGTTTATTTGGTGTAGGATCTATGTTTTCTAAGCAATATAACTTCTATAGTCAGTTTGTGCAAACACCACAATTACGTGGAACTCTGAATAGGAAATGAGATATGGTGGATCTGTATAGGTTAGAGTGAAATAACAACACATTCCACAGTAATTTCAGTGGAGAATAAAAATATATATTTGGGGGCCCTCTGAGGAGCTGGGGGAGGATGTGGAGGTGTTGGACTTCCTCACCTGGATTGTTGCTGATGTTTTCACAAACACTGGGGACTGATGGCTTGACATGCTGAGCCCCCTGTCTTGGATCTTGCCCCTATGAAGCTTGTTACTGCAAAGGAGATGCTAAACCTGCTTATAATTGTGCCTAAGAGTCTCCCCCTGAGTGCCTCTTTGTTGCTCAGATGTGGCCCTCTGTCTCTAACTAAGTCATCTTGGCAGGCGATCTCACTGCCCTCCCCCCTACATGACTACCAGGGTTGTAAATCTCCCTGGCAATGCATGAAATGACTCCCGGGGATGAATCTGGACCTGGCATGTTGAGATTGATAACATCTTCTTGACCAAATGTGGGATGCAAAATGAAACAAAATAATGCTTCAGTGGCTGAGAGATTTCAAATGGAGTTGAGAGGTCACTCTGGTGGACATTCATATGCAATATATGTATATAACACTTTTTAGGTTTTATTGTATTGGCATAGCTAGAAGTAAATACCTGAAACTACAAAACTCCAACCCAGTAGCCTTGCTTCATGAAGATGGCTGTTGTATAACCATGTGGATTACAAGGGTGACAGTGTGATTGTGAAAACCTTGTGGATCACACTCCCTTTATCCTGTGTATGGATGGATGAGTAGATAAATGGGGACAAAAACTAAATGAAAAATAGGGAGGGATGGGGGATGATTTGGGTGTTCTATTTTATTTTTTTTTTCTTATTCTGATTCTTTCTGGTATAAGGAAAATGTTCAAAAGTAGATTGGGGTGATGAATGCACAACTATATGTTTTTACTGTGAACAGCTGATTGTACACCATGGATGATTTATGGTATGTGAATATATCTCAATAAAACTGAACTTAAAATTTAAAAAAAAGCCAGGTACAGTATGCCATTTGTAAGCTCATTGGTAATAACCCCTTCAAACTTGCAAAACACATGGGGCTTTTGGAAAAGCAGCAGACTGACAATGTCTTCCATCTGTCTGCCAAGAGTCACTGGGATGCCTGCTATTTGGGCTAAGATACATGCAACTTCCTCTCTCCATTAGGCTGATAGTCTATATGGAAGGTAAGATTACCATTTCCAGCAAATGAACTGTCAGTAGCTGTGGCTCTGATCAAGACTTGTGCAAGTGGAGAAAGGCCTGATGGCTTCTCTTCAAAAGTCCACAAATGCCTGATTGGTTTCTCTTCAAAAGGCCACAAACTACAGCACTTCCTCTTGATTATAAAGCTCACTCAAAAAAATCTAAGAAATTCAGAAAAAAAAGCTTGTCCACTTCTGGTGTTTTGCATAGCAGCAGCATTAGCAAACCAGAACAGTCCCATAAATGAAAAATAAAAGGAAAACAGGGCACTGAATGAGGGAGAGTATTGAAACAAATCATAGAAGCTGAGGAGAAAATTCTAAGTAAAGATACAGATTTGGGGATAAGGAACAGAGAAAAGGAAACCCTCTCCTGGAGATGAAACAATTGCATAAAATGTACAATCTTAAAAATTGCACCAGATATCCAGGGCAAGAGTCAGATGAAGAGTTTAGAAAACCTGAACTGTTCAACAAGGGTTATTCTAAGGTCCAGAATAAGTTATTGCAAGCATCAAAGAAGAGCCTTAACACAAAGCCAATAATTAACAAAACCCTAGACAGGAGAGAAAAACAGACCTTCAGAGTTAACCCAGCAAGAGAGTTAGATGCATAGACATCAGTAAAAAATCACAAGCCATACTAAGAAAGAGGAAAATATGGCTCAGTCAAATGAACAAATTAAAAACTCAGAGGATACTCAGAAGTTGGAACAAATAATCAAAGATGTTCAAACAAATCTAAATCAATTAAAGGAGATGAAGAAAACATACATGAAGAGATAAAGGATATGAAGAAGACAATGTGTGAGCATAAATAAGAGTTTGAAAGTATAAAAGGAAAACATGACAGAAATTATGGGGATGAAACGCAGAATAGTAGAGATTAAAAATACATTAGAGGCATACAAGAGCAGATTTGAACAAGAAGAAAGAATGAGTGGGATCTAACACAGGACAATCAAAATTGTACAGTCAGAAGAAGAGAGAGAGAAAAGAACAGAAAATATTGAGCAGTGTCTTAAGGATTTGAATTAAAGTGCAAAGCACACAAACATATGTGTCAAGTGTGTCCCAGAAGGAGAAGAGAAGGTAAAAGGGGCAGAAATAATATTTGAGGAAATATTGGCCAAAAATTTCCCAACTATTATAAAAGACATAAATATACATGTCCAAGAAACTCAATGAAATCCAAACAGGATAAATCCCACTAAACCTATTCTGAGACAGATACTAAACAGAATTTCAAATTCCAAAGACAGAGAATTCTCAAAGCAGCAAAAGAAAAGCAATTCACATACAAGGGATTCTCAATAAGACTAAGTTGCAATTTCTCATCAGAAACCATGGAAGCAAGAAGTCATGATATATTTAAGGTCCTGAAAGAGCAAAACTACCAGCCCCAAATTCTTCATCCATCAAAATTGTCCATCAAAAATGAGATTTATTCACATCACTCTCTCCTATAGATGAGATCAACCAGACAGAAGACCAATAAGGAAAATGAAAACCTAAACAATTGGATAAATGAATTTGATTTAATAGACATATATATAACATTACATCCCAAATCACCAGGACACACATTATTCTCTAGTGATCACAGAACTTTCTCCAGAATAGACCATATGCTGGGACATAAAACAAGCCTCAATAAATTTAAAAATTTGAAATTATTCAAAGCACATTCTCTGACCACAATGGAATACAATTAGAAGTCAATAACCATCAGAGACTTAGAAAATTCACAACACCTGGAAGTCGAACCAAACACTCCTACAATAAATGGTTTATAATGTAGAATGTAGAGCAATTAATGAAGGAGGAACAATAACCCAATAAGAACAGATAAGCTATCATGGGTAAATTTAACATTCTGGGAATGCCCAGAAATGACTATGGTTTGTTAATTTCTAATGGGTATCATAGGAACAAGTTCACAGAAATGTTGCTATATTAGGTTTTTTTCTTGAGGTAGAGGAGGAACATGTTGGACTCCCTTGTTATGGTTTGTTTGAAATGTTTTTTTTATTGTATGTTTTTTTAAAAAAAATTTTTGATATAGTTGATTTTAAAAAAAAGGAATTAATTAAAAAAAACAATGAGAAAAATATGCAGAGCCCCCTTGAGGAGCTGGTGGAGAATGCAGGGGTGTTGGGTTCCCCCACCTTGATGGTTGTTGATGCACTCACAGACATAGGGTACTGGTGGTTTGATGGGTTGAGCCCTCGACCACAGGACTTGCCCTTGGGAAGACTGTTGCTGCAAAGAAGAGGCTAGGCCTCCCTATAATTGTGCCTAAGAGCCTCCTCCCAAATGCCTCTTTGTTGCTCAGATGTGGCCCTCTCTCTCTAGCTAAGCCAACTTGGCAGGAGAAATCACTGCCCTCCCCATTACATGGGATCTGAAACCCAGGAGAGTGAATCTCCCTGGCAACATGGAATATGACTCCCAGGGAGGAATCTAGACCTGGCATCATGGGATGGAGAACATCTTGACCAAAAGGAGGATGTGAAAGGAAATGAAATAAGCTTCAGTGGCAGAGAGATTCCAAAAGGAGCCAAGAGGTCACACTGGTGGGCACTCTTATGCACAATATAGACAATCCTTTTTAGGTTCTAATGAATTGGAATAGCTAGCAGTAAATACCTGAAACTATCAAACTACAACTGAGAACCCATGAATCTTGAAGATGATTTTATAAAAATGTAGTTTATGAGGGGTGACAACGTTATTGGGAAAGGCATATGGACAATACTCCCCTTTGTCTTGTTTATGGATGGATGAGTAGAAAAATGGGGGAAGGAAAAAAAAAGGCACCCAGTGTTCTTTTTTACCTTAATTGTTCTTTCTTACTTTAATTATTATTCTTATTATTTGTGTGTGTGTGGTAATGAAAGTGTCAAAAATTAATTTTGGTGATGAATGCACAACTATATAATGGTACTGTAAACAATTGAATGTATGCTTTGTTTTGTATGACTGCATGCTATGTGAATGTCTCAATAAATATGAATTTTTTAAAAATGAGAGTTATTAAAGTTTCACAGATAAGCAGAAACAGAGAGATCATCAAGAGACCTACCCTACAAGAATTACTCAAAGAAGTTCTGCAGGTTGAAAAGAAGACATGAGAGAGGGACTTGAAGTAGTGTGAAGAAAGAAAGATCATCAGTAAGATTTAAAGGGTAAGTGCAAAACCCAATAGTACTTTTTGTTGTCCCTTTGTGTTGGCTTTGTTCCTGGCATAATTCTCCATTTGCAAGTAAAACATGTTTCTCTAAGTATTTTGTATGTTTAAAATGACACAACTGTTACTACTTCATTTGGAAAAAAGATTCAATCTTTTGTCACACACCCTTTTCAAATAAAGATCAAAGACCCCTCTGTGGTCTTTCATTATTTTAGGTGGGATCACGTGGCTCTCAGGGCTGGTTGGCACACGAGCACAGCTGGGAGTCCTGCTCACCGTCCCTCATCACTTCCTTCAGCAAGAGCAGTTGCCGCTGGCATGTACCAGAAGCTGTTTGCAAGTAAGAGTCCTTGGAACCCAGCAACCACAGACGGGTGTGTGAAACATCTAGGTTTTGTCTGATTTTTTTCAATAGAAAATCCCCCTTGACCTTCCAAAACTGAATTTGATACTAAGGCTGACTTCTCTCCTCCAAAAAAGTAAAAGTTAGAGGAAAGGAAACAAAGGTGAGTGAGAAGTGGAAGGTCTGGCATGGCTTCAGCCCATGTACACCAGGATGGAATGCCTTTCCAGAGCATTCTGGAGAGTTAGGGCTGAGTAGCCATGACAAGAGAGGGCTCTGGCTTTATTGTGAATTTTTTAATGTTATCATCATAACATTATTTATGTAAATGTAGTTATTTTGGTATTTAACTTTTTTAAAGAGAGGAAAAAATCTGTATTTTCCTGATGGAATTAAATGGCTCAAAATGGTATAATTAGGGAATTTTAAAACATTTATTAATTACCTAAAGACCAAATATGAATACAGCTGTTCCAAGTGTGTCAATCCACAATATGGAACTGTCACAAAGATACTTCAGATATGCATATTAAAAATTATGAAATTACTGCACACGAGCTGGATTTATAACTCAGCCACTATACAATAAAAATGAAACCATTGTGTGAAATAAAGATACTACAAGAAAAGAAAATGTCAAATCATTTTCTTATGAATACAGATGCAAAAATCCTCAACAAAATATTTAACAATAGAATCCAACAGCACATCAAAACAATGATACCCTACAATCAAGTTGTTTTTATCCAAGATATGCAAGGGTGGTTTACCATAAGAAAATCAATTAATGTAATAGATCATGTCAACAAAACAAAGGGAAAAACACATGATCATCTCAATTGATGAAGAAAATGATTTGACAAAGTTCAGCATCTTTCTGTGATAAAAAGAAAACCTTAAAAAAATAGGAATAGAAGGAAACTTCCTCAACATGAAAAGGGCATATGTGAAAAACCACAACTAAAATACTCAATGGTGAAAGACTAAAAACATTCCCTTTAAAGCCTAGATCAAGTCAGGGTGCCCACTGCCACCCCCGTTATTCAACATAATACTGGAAGTTATAGCCTGAACAATTAAGCAAGGGCAAGAAATAAAAGACATCCAAATTGGAAGGGAAGAAGTAAAACTTTATTTTCAGATGACATGATACTTTATTTATAAAGTCCTGAAAAATCTACAACAAAGTCTCTAGAACTAATAAACAAATTCAGCAAAGTGGCCAGGTACAAGATCAACATGCAAAAATCAGAGTGTTTCTAGACACTTGTAATGAGCAAGCTGGGGAGAAAATCAAGAAAAAATTACATTTAGAATAACAACTAAAAGAACCAAATACCTAAGAATAAATTTAACAAAGGATATAAAAAATGTGTACACAGATAGCTACAAAACATTGTTAAAAGGAATCAAAGAAGACCCAAATAAATGGAAGGGCATTTCATGTCCATAAATTAGAAGGCTAAATCTTGTTAAGATGTCAGTTCTACCCAAATAGATCCACAGATGCAATGCAATCCTAATCAAAATTCCAAAAGCCTACTTTGCCAAAATGGAAAAGCAAACTTTCAAAATTATTTGGAAAGGTAAGGAGCCCAAAATAGCCAAAAATATCTTGAAAAAGAAGAAAGAAGTTTGAAGACTCACACTTTCTGATTTAAAGCATATTACCAAGCTACAGTGGCCAAAACAGCATGGTACTGGCACAAGGATAGATATATTGACCAATGGAATTGAATTGAGAATTCAGAAATAGACCCTTATAAATATGGCCAATTGATTTTTGACAAGGCTAAGTCCAAACAATTGTGAAAGAATAGCCTCTTCAGCAAATGATGTTGGAAGAACTGCATATTTATTTGCAAAATAATGAGAGGACCCCTATCTCACACCATACACAAAACTTAACTAAAAATTGATCAGAGACCTTAACATAGGATCAAGAAATATAAAACTCTAGAAGAAAATTTAGGGAAGCATCTTTAGAGTCTTCTTTTAGGCAATGCTTTCTTAGGCTTTACACCCAAAGCATATGCAAAAAAAAAAAAAAAAAAAGAAAGAAAAGAAAAAACAGATAAATGGGGCCTCCTCAAAATTAAAAACCTTTGTGCATCAAAGGACTTTGCCATGAAATTAAAGAGCCAACCTACTCAATGGGAGAAAATATTAGGAAAAAGCACATCTGATAAGGATTTAATGTCCAGAATATATAAATAAATCCTACAACTCAAAAATAAAAAGACAAACAACCCAATTTAAAAATGGGCAAAAGAGTTGAATAGACATTTCTCTAAACATAATATACAAGTGGCTAAAAAGTGCATGAAATGGTGTGGTCAACTTCCCTGTGAATGTGGTACCCACCTGGCATGAGAGAGCTGTCATGAACTCTACTCTGACTTCCCACTCTGTAAACAAGCCCTAAAGAAAAGTTCATTTATCAGAAATTGCCTGGCCTCTTCTTTGGCCTCTGGAATGGCAAAGCCCTCATGGGGCATGATAATTGTCAGAGCCAACCAGGAGAATCAAATAGCCACCAGCCTGGAGACTAAAAGAATCCCAGGAACTGACAACATGAACTTGGGGTAGGGAAAGGAGAAGTCCCCTGGCAGGATACCAGTATGGCCTGTGATGTCTATGTGGGGAGGGATACCCACCCTCCCAGAGGAATGGATGTCTATGTAGGGAGGGGTGGCTACCCTCCTAGATGAATGGAATCTGCCAAGGGAGTATGGAAATGTTTATAACTCTCTGGTTGCACTAATAGCCATCTTCAACAGGATGCAAGAGCATTGGCCCCAGGAGGGATACTGAGGTGGCCTGGAACTTCAGTGTGGGGAGGAGAGGCTACCCACATGGATGAATGGGGGCATGCCAACGGAGTATGATGGTGCTTGCACCTCTCCAGCAGGATTAGTAGCTACCCTGCAGCAGGACACAGGAGCACTGGTGATTCAGAAAGAGAAAAAGGGCCAGCAGACCACTGCCACAAGTAGGCTGGGCATTGTTAGAAGCTGTACACACTGTTAATGAGGAAGCTTTAGTAGCTAAGGTAGCAGCGCACTGCCTGGAGGATGAATTAAAGCTAGGAAAAGATATGAGGCTAGCATAATCAGAATTGAAAGATATTGTGGATAAAAGTTCAGAAATACATGCCAGCACACTAGTGTAAGAGGACATAAGCTACCCAAATAGAAAGTTAGCTGTATCCTAGCCTCCCCTAATTGGGACCCTGTTTATTTCTCATCAAAAGATGATGAACCCCAGTCTGACTGGGAAATTAAAACTGAGGAAAGTGAACATGATCAACCTCTGGTCCAACAAAGGTTTAAAACAGAGGAAATTCAACACCCTGATCCCCCAAGGAGGGAAGAAGTCTGGGCAACTGCCACCCCTATAGCAGCAACTCCTGATAAAAAGGTGGTTATTTCATCCTGGGAGTTTCCCCAGCCAAATTAATAGATAATAGTAACCAATATCAGCAAAAAGCTAGAGAGCCATTAGCAAACTAGTTGCTATGGCTATGGGAGAGTGGTGAAAATAGCACCTTGTTTACCAGACATGTGATAAGGAAACTGGCTACAATCTCCACTCACTTTCCCTGTGACAGCATCTGTACTCACTGGGAGCTAACATCAAGACCCACTCACTTTTTAATTGGCTGGTAAAGCAATGTGAAGTAGTGTGGCCACAGATAGGGAACTTATCCCATAAACTGTGGAGTAAATTACCTAAGAAACAAAGTTTCATTAAGCTAGGCACTAAAACCTTGGAAGAAATGGCTGCTCAAACATGTGATATGTGCAGATTGCCCTCCACCCTGCCAGTAAAAAAAGTCTGATAGTTCTTGGAGAATGACTATTGATTATAGAGAGATAAATAAGGTAATTCCTCCTTTGTTTGCAGCTGTGCTGAACATCACCATATTACTCCAAGATATTAGCATGAAGTTAGGCTTGTTTCATTTTGTGTTAGATCTTGCTAATGCTTTCTTTCACATTCCTCTAAATTCTTCCAGTCAATCTGCATTCACCTTCAGGTGGGGAAAACAACAATGGACATTTGCTGTGCTTCCAGAAGGATACCTTCAAATGTGGAAACCTCCAGCAGAGCCTGACTATTTTATCAAGTTGTTGGGTATTGTCTGGTTGGGCAAAATTAAGGCTATTCCTTCAGCTGCTTTTGTTAAAATATGAAGTAATCCCACACTGCTTACTCCTAAACAAGTAATAGCTTTTCTTGGTTTATTAGATTATTGGAAACTTTATACTCTATTTACTACAAATTTTAAAACCTTTGCACACTTTAATTAGAAAAGAAAAAGCATGGGAATGGGATTTCCACTGCAGGCTGTGTTTTAAAAAGTTAAGTGAACTATTGCACAAGCACAGGCTTTAAGGAGGGTGGACTCTGATATATCCTGTGAATTGAATCTGGGCAGTTCTGATACTGGCTTTGGGTGGGGTTTGTGGCAAAGACAACAGGCTAAATATGTACCTATTGGATTCTGGTCTCAACTATGGAAGGACACAGAACTCAGATATAGCCCTTTGAAAAAGCAATTGTGCACAGCTTATAATGCTCTGTTACAAGTTGAAAGTCTAACTCAAAGGTGGCCAGTGATCTTATGGATGACCATACCCACAGAGGGGTGGATACAGGACACTATAAACAAGCCCCCATTTGGAGAGTGCTCAGGTGAGCTGGCTGACAAAATTGAAAGCCTACTTCCTATGATGCAGCATTTTTAAATACAGGTCTTTAAGTACAGAGATGCATGAAATTTCAGGACCAGTCTCCTATATGGAAGAGCAGTGTGCCCTGCTTCCTGTTGATCCTCCTAAGGTGCTCCTCCCACACCCACCATTGATGGACAAGGAAGTATACCTGACTCTGCATGGATTGGCACATGGGCAATCTGCTACCTGGATGGCCATGACTGTCCAGTCCAGTACTGATACCATCTGGTGGGAAGACATCTGGACTGTCTGCCACAAATGTAAGCATGAAGAAAAAGAGAAGATATGGAACAAAACCTGAATGGATACAGAAAGCTGCAGAAAGTTTGTGGAAAGAAAAATTTATTTCTGTGGCCAAAGTTGGAACGTGGTAAAAGCTAGTGATATCACCACTTAATGAGGAAACCTCACAGCTTAGAAAAGTGGTTTTGCAAAACAGAATGGCATTAGATATTCTAACCACCACCCAAGGTGTTACTTGTGCTCTAATTAATATTCAATATTGTGTGTATGTGCCTGATAATTCACAAAATGTAATACAGGCCCTAGATCACATGCAAAATCAAATACAAAGTATTGATCAGTTATCCAATAATCCTGTATCTAAATGGTGGAACTCACTAACTTGACCATGGCATCAGCTATTAATAGGCCTATTATCCATATGTACTGGTTACCTGTACTCTGTTATTTATTGTATGGCTGTTGTGAATTATGAGTGCAATGCTTGTCCTGTGATCAACACAAATTGTTGTGTGGGGGTGGATTTTAACAGCCCCTGGCCTGAGCCAAGCAGGCCTGTGGACCTTGGTGCACAACACTCTGCATGACCTGGGAAGCTAATGTTTAACCTATCATCTTTGTAAACCAGTAGAGAGAAAATGGTAAATTAACCTTAAAATGTAACTTTAAAATGGGAAGTATGCAGGAGGTGAGAAACTCTTGGTCTCACAAAGCAGCAAGATGTAAATGGTCCCAGGCCTCCTGCCACCAAGTGTTAATAGTTTACTTCCTTTTTAACACTCTTGTGGTTATCTATCAATCACCACCACCACCACTCACACATCACAAGACTCCATTCCTGTGCTTGTACCCTTAGGAATGTCTTTATCTCAAACCCTTATAACTGGCTTGCTGTCCTCTTTAAGCATGCAGTCAACTTCCCTGCAAATGTGGTATCTTCCTGGCATGAGAAAGCCATCATGATCTCTACACTGACTTCCCACCCTGTAGCAAAAGAAAAGTTCATGTATCATAAAAAAGGACATGAAATGATGCTCAACATCACTAGATATTAGGGAAATGTGACTCAGAACCACAATGAGATACCATTTCACAACCACTAGAATGACTCCTATTAAAAAAAAGTTACAAGTGTTGTAGAGGATGTGGAGAAATAGGGACACATTCTTTGCTGTTGCTTTTGCAAAGTGGTGCAGGTAGTGAGGAAGACAGTTTGGTATTTCCTCAAGAAATTAAGTATAGAATTACCATATGAGCCAGCAATCCTGCTGCCAGGTGTACACCCAGAAGAAATTCAAACATGGACTCGAACAGATATTTGCACAGTTATATTCATAGCAGCATTATCTACAATTGCCAAAAGATGGAAGCAACCCTAGTGTCCATAAACTGATGAAAGGATAAACAAAGTTTGATATATTCAGATGATGGAATTTTATTCAGCTGTAAATAGGAATGAAGTCCTGATGTTTGTGACAATGTGGACAAACATTGAGGGCATTAAACTGAGTGAAATAAGCCATACAAAAAGGACAAATATTGCATGATCTCACTTGTATGAACTAATTATTATAAGCAAACTCATAAGAGATAGACTCTAGAACACAGCCTACCAGGGGATCAACTGGGGTAGATAATGTGGAGTGGATGCTAAAATTTTACAGAATTTCTATTTATATTGATTGTACAGGTTTGGAAATGGATGGTGGTGATGGTAGTACATTATTTTTTTAATTCAATTTTATTGAGATATATTCACATACCATGCAGTCATACAAAGAGTACATTCAATTGTTCACAGTACTATTATATAGTTGTGCATTCATCAACAAAATTAATTTTTGAATATTTTCATTGCCACACACACAAAAATATAAGAATAAAAATTAAAGTGAAAAAGAGCAATTAAAGTAAAAAAGAAAACTGGGTGCCTTTTTCTTTGCCCCCGTTTTTCCTACTCTTCCATTTATACACTGGACAAAAGGGAGTGTGGTCCATATGGCTTTCCCAATCACATTGTTACCCCTCATAAGCTATGTTTTTACACAATCATCTTCAAGATTCAAGGGTTCTGGGTTGTAGTTTGATAGTTTCAGGTATTTACTGCTAGCTATTCCAATTCATTAGAACCTAAAAAGGATTGTCTATATTATGCATAAGCATGCCCACCAGAGTAACCTCTCATCTCCTTTTGGAATCTCTCTGCCACTGAAGCTTATTTTATTTCCATTCACATCCCCCTTTTGGTCAAGAAGATGTTCTCCATCCCATGATGCCTGGTCTAGATTCCTCACCGGGGATAATACTCCACATTGCCAGGGAGATATACACCCCTGGGTGTCAGATCCCATGTAGGGGGGAGGGCACGGTAAGCACGTTATTGTGAGTGAAGGTAACAGCATTGAACTATGTGTGTGAATGTGGTTGAAAGAGAAAGTTTGGGGTTGTGTATGTTACTACAGGGAAAGTAAAAGATAAAACATGGGAATATATAACATGGTGAACCATGTTTTGGGTGATGGACTGGGGGTAATGGAACAAGTATAAGAATGTTCTTTCATGAATTATAACAAATGTATGACACTATTACAAGGTGTTAATAATCAGGTGGTATATTGGAAAAATACACCTAATGTAAACTATGGACTACACTTAATAGTACTATTTCATTATTCATTCATCAACTGCAACAAGATATCACACTAATGCAAGGTGTCAACAATAGGGGGTATAGGGGAATGTCATATTTTTTACATCACTTTTCTGTAAACCTACAACTCCTCTAATTAAAAATTAATTATTGAAAAAACATTATGCTAAGTGAAAGTAACCAGACACAAAATACTACTTATTTTATGATTCTATTCATATAAAAATATATTGTAGTGGCCCATGAGGGCTTTACCAGTCCAGAGGCCAAAGAACATACCATGCATTTTCTGATACATGAACTTTCATTCAGGGCTTACCAACAGGGTGGGAAGTTGGTGTAGAGATCATGATGACTCTCTCAAACTGGATGGGTACTGCATTTGCAGGGAAGTTGACCATGCACTTAAAGAAGAAACCAGAGTGGGGCAAGATGGCAGAGTGGTGAAGTGTAGGTTTTAGTTACTCCTCCAGGGCAGTAGGTAGAAAGCCAGGAACTGCATGGACAGGACACTGGAGAGCAATTTGACTTTGGGCATAATTCATACAACACTCACCAATGCATGGAAGAGTTGAGATCAGTGAAATCTGTAAGTTGTCACAGCCAGGGGACCCATGCCCCTCCCTGCCAGGCTCAGTCCCATGGGAGGAGGGGCTATCAGTGCTGGGAACAAGGAGCAAGAACTGCAATTGTGGCTTTTATTGAAAACTCAGTCTGCTGATCCAAATGCCAAACATAGATAGACTGAGACCAGACACTGGAGAATCAGGGAGCAGTCAGCCTAGTGGAGAGGAGATAGGGCTAGCAAAAAAAGCAAAAAAAAAAAAAAAAAAAAAAAAAAAAAAAAAAAAAAAAAAAAAAAAAACCAAAATGAAAACAGAGACTTTTTGGAGTGCTGGTGAACATAGAATGGAGAGGGCAGGGCTCAAACAGAGTCAGGCTCATATGTAAATCCAGAGGGCGATTTTCCCTGGCTGAAGAGCTGGTTTCTCTGCTTTCTTGATTTTTCCTTAATAGCCCTAATCTCCTTGTCTCTTAGCATTTCCATAGCCCATTAGATCTGCAAGGAGCACTCTTCTTTTTTTTATTCTTTTCTCTTTTTCTAAAACAATTAGTCTAAGAAGCCCATTACAGAAAGCCTTAAAGATTTGCAATTTGGGCCCAGACAAGAGCAGAGCTAGGAGAGCTCTGAGACACAAGGCAATAGGTCCAGTGGCTGAGAGAATTTGTTAAACACCACAACTTCCCAAGAAAAGGGGACAACCCCTTGCAGCCATCTTTTCAGTGGGCTGGAAGTGCTCCTGCCCAGCACCAGTGCCACAGCCCAGAGCTGCCCCAAGCAGCCCAGTGTGACAGGAGGTGTTTCCAACAACATACACATACACTGCAGTGTCAGGCATGAACAATAGACTTTCCTGCACCCTCAGTTAATTGTCCCAGAGCTGGGAAGGTGAAGCTGTGTGAAAAGGGGGAAATTAACATGCATCATTCAGCCATCCTTTCAGCAGACTGGGAAAGCCCCTACACAGCCCTGCAGCACAGAACCTTTCTTAGGAGATGGCACTCACCTGTGACATAGCACAGTCATCCCTCAGCAGAGGACCTAGGAGTGCACAGCTTGGAAGAGGGACCCACTTGCAAGTCCCAGGGACCATATGACAATACCAAGGACTTCTGGGTCAGTGGCAGAGACAAACTGTGGCAAGACTGAAGTGAAGGATCAGACTATTGCAACAGCTTTAAATCTCCAGGAACACCTGGGAGATTTGACTATTAAAGCCATCCACCCCCAACCATTCAGGCACATGCCCCAAATGCAGGGCTGTAAACACCAACTACACATGTAAGCTTGGTGCACCAATTGGACCCCACAAGACTCACACCCCCACTCACCAAAAAGACAAAGTGGGGGAGAACTGGCTTGAGTGGAATAGGTGGCTCGTGGATGCCACCTGCTGATTAGTTAAAGTGTACTCCATGAAGCTGTAGATCTGACAAATTAGAGACAAGGGTTTGAATCAGTCTACATATTCTAAAAGAACCCTTTCAAGTTAAGCAAATGCCAAGAGGCCAAAAACAACAGAAAATTTTAAAGCATATGAAAAACAAGACAATATGGATAACCCAAACCCAAACACCCAAATCAAAAGATCAGAGGAGGCACAGTACTTGGAGCAATTAATCAAAGAACTAAAGATGAACAATAAGACCATGGCACAGGATATAAAGGACATGAAAAAGAGCATAGCACAGGATAAAAAGAACATGAAGAAGAACCTATAAGAGCATAAAGAAGAAATTGCAAGAGTATGTAAAAATATAGATGATCTTACAGAAATAAAAAAAAAACCATTGACCAAATTAAAAAGATTCTGGATTCTCATAGGACAAGACTAGAGGAAGCTGAACAGAGAATCAGTGACCTGGAGGACAACAGAATGGAAAATGAAAGAACAAAAGAAAGAATGGTGAAAAAAATCAAAAAATGCAAAATGGACCTCAGGGATATGACAGATAATATAAAATGTCCAAATATGAGGCTCACTGGTGTTCCAGAAGGGGAAGAGAAGGGTAAAGGCTTAGGAAGAGTATTCAAAGAAATTTTTGGGGAAAACATCCCAAATCTTCTAAACACCATAAATACACAAATCATAAATGCCCAGCAAACTCCAAATAGAATAAATCCAAAAAAAACCCACTCTGAGATATATTCTGAACACACTTTCAAATACAGAAGAGAAGGAGCAAGTTCTTAAAGCAGCAAGAGAAAAGCAATTCACCACATACAAAGGAAACAGCATAAGACTAAGTAGTGACTACACAGAAGCCACCATGGAGGCAAGAAGGCAATGGCATGACATATTTAAAATTGTGAGAGAGAAAAATTGCCAACCAAGAATTCTTTATCCAGCAAAGCTCTCCTTCAAATTTGAGGGAGAGCTCAAATTTTTCACAGACAAACAAATGCTGAGAGAATTTGCTAACAAGAGACCTGCCCTACTTGTGATACTAAAGGGAGCCCTACTGACAGAGAAACAAAGAAGAGAGAGAGAGAGAGAGAGATGGAGAAAGGTTCAGTACTAAAGAGATTCCATATGGGTATTTTAAGGACATTAAGAGAGAGAGGGAAAAAATATATCTGACAAACATAACCAAAGGATAAGATGGCTGATTCAAGAAATGCCTTCACAGTAATAACTGAATGTAAATGGACTAAACTCCCCAATCAAATGATATAGATTGGCAGAATGGATCAAAAAAATGAACCATCAACATGTTGCATACAAGAGACTCATCTTAGACACAGGGACACAAAGAAATTGAAAGTGAAAGGATGGAAAAAAATATTTCATGCAAGCTACAGCCAAAAGAAAGCAGGAGTAGCAATATTAATCTCAGATAAAATAGACTTTAACTGCAAGGATATTATGAGAGACAAAGAAGGCCACTACATACTAATAAAAGGGGCAATTCAACAAGAAAAAATAACAATCATAAATGTTTATGCACCCAATCAAGGTGTCACAAAATACATGAGACAAACACTGGCAAAACTAAAGGAAGCAATTGATGTTTCCACAATAATTGTGGGAGACTTCAACACATCACCCTCTCCTATAGATAGATCAACCAGACAGAAGACCAATAAGGGAATTGAAAACCTAAACAATCAGATAAATGATTTGGATTTAACAGACGTATATAGAACATGACATCCCAAATCACCAGGATACACATTCTTCTCTAGTGCTCACAGAAATTTCTCCAGAATAGATCATATGCTGGGACATAAAACAAGCCTCAATAAATTTAAAAAAATTGAAATTATTCAAAGCACATTCTCTGACCACAATGGAATACAATTAGAAGTTAATAACCATCAGAGACTTAGAAAATTCACAAATACCTTGAGGTTAAACAACATGCTCCTAAAGAATCAGTGGATTAAAGAAGAAATAGCAAGAGAAATCACTAAATATAGAGAGATGAATGAAAATGAGAACACAACATAGCAAAACTTATGGGATGCAGCAAAAGTGGTACTAAGGGGGAAATTTATAGCACTAAATGCATACATTAAAAAGGAAGAAAGAGCCAAAATCAAAGAGCTAATGGGTAAACTGAAGAAGCTAGAAAATGAACAGCAAACCAATCCTAAACCAAGTAGAAGAAAAGAAATAAGGATTACAGCAGAAATAAATGATATAGAGAACAAAAAACAATAGAGAGAATAAATAACCCCAAAAGTTGTTTCTTTGAGAAGATCAACATGATTGAGAAGCCCCTAGCTAGACTGACAAAATCAAAAAGAGAGAAGACCCATATAAACAAAATAATGAATGAGAAAGGATACATTACTGCGGATCCCAAAGAGATTAAGTAAATTATAAGAGGATACTATGAACAAGTCTATGCCAACAAACTGGATAATACAGAGGAAAATGACAATTTCCTGAAACATTTGAACAACCTTGACTGACCAAAGAAGAAATAGAAGACCTCAACAAACCAATCACAAGAAAAGATATCCAATCAGTCATCAAAAAACTTCCCACAAATAAGTGCCCAGGGCCAGATGGCTTCACAGGAGAATTCTAGCAAATTTTCCAAGCAGAACTGACACCAATCTTACTTAAACTCTTTCAAAACATTGAAGAAAATGAAATACTAACTAACACATTTCATGAAGATAACATCAACCTAGTTCCAAAACCAGGCAAACATGCTACAAAAAAGGAACACTACAGGCCAATCTCCCTCATGTATGTAGATGCAGAGATTCTCAAAAAAATACTTTCAAGTTGAATCCAAAGATATCTTAAAAAATCATACTCCATGACAAAGTGGGGTTCATTCAAGGCATGCAAGGATGGTTCAACATAAGAAAATCAATCAATGTATTGCAACACATTAACAAATCAAAAGTGAAAAATCAAATGATTATCTCAATAAATGCTGTTCTAATTTCCTAATGCTTCCAGAATGTAAAACACCAGAAATGGATTGGCTTTTATATAAGGGGGGTTATTTGGTTACAAAGCTACAGTCTTAAGGCCATAAAGTGTCCAAGGTAAGGGGGTACCTTCACTGAAGGATGGCCAATGTTGTCTGGAAAGCCTCCATTAACTGGGAAGGCATGTGGCTGGTGTCTGCTCTGGAGCTCTGGTTTCAAAATGACTTTCTCCCAGGATGTTCCTCTCTAGGCTTCAGCTTCTCTCAAAAATGTCACTCTCAGTTGCTCTTGGGGTGTTTGTCCTCTCTTAGCTTCTCCAGAGCAAAAGTCTGCTTTCAACATCCATCTTCAACTGTTTCTCATCTGCAGCTTCTGTCTGCTCCTGTGCATTCTTCAGGGTGTCCCTCTTGGCTGTAGCTCCTCTTCAAAATGTTACTCTCAGCTACACTAAGTTCCTTTTGTTTGCCAGCTCATTGATATGGCTCCAGTGATTTAACTTAGACCTACCCTGAATGGGTGGGGTAATACTTCCATGGAAATTATCCACTCAGGGTCATCACCCACACTTAGGTGGGGTGCATCTCCACAGAAACTCTCAAAGGATTCCAATCTAATCAGCACTAAAACATCTTCCCCATAAGATTGCATCAAAGAATGTGGCTTTTTCTGGGGGACATAATACATTCAAACTGGCACAGATGCTGAAAAAGCATTTGACAAAATCCAACATCCCTTCTTGATGAAAACACTTCAAAAGGTAAGAACTGGAGGAAACTTACTCAATATGATAAAGACCATATATGAAAAACCCACAGCCAGCATAGTACTCAATGGCAAGATACTGAAAGCCTTCCCTCTAAGATCAGAAATGAGGCAAGGAGGCCTGCTGTCAACACTGTTATTCAACATCATGCTAGAAGTGCTAGCTAGGGCAATTTGGCAAGACAAAGAAATAAAAGGCATCCAAATTAGAAAGGAAGAAGTAAAACTGTCATTGTTTGCAGATGATATGGTCTTATATCTGGAAAACCCTGAGAAACTGATGATACAGCTAATAGAGATAATGAACAAATTTAGCAAAGTAGTGGGATATGAGATTAATGCACATAAGTCAGTAATGTTTCTATACACTAGAAATGACCAAAGTGAAGAGACTCCCAAGAAAAAGATACCATTTTCAATAGCAACTAAAAAAATCAAGTACTTAGAAATAAATTTAACCAAAGACGTAAAAGACCTACACAAAGAAAACTACGTAACTCTACTAAAAGAAATAGAAAGGGACCTTAAAAGATGGGAAAATATTCCATGTTCATGGATAGGAAGGCTAAATGTCGTTAAGATGTCAATTTTACCCAAACTCATCTACAGATTCAATGCAAATCCAATCAAAATTCCAACAACCTACTTTGCAGACTAGGAAAAACTAATTATCTAATTTATTTGGAAAGGAAGATGCCTCAAATTGCTAAAAACACTTTAAAAAAAGAAAAACAAAGTGGGAGGGCCTATACTCCCTGACTTTGAAACTTATTATAAAGCCACAGCTGTCAAAGCAGCATGGTGCTGGCACAAAGATAGACATATTGATCAATGGAATTGAATTGAGAATTCAGAGATAGACCCCCAGATCTATGGCTGACTGATCTTTGATAAGGCCCCCAAAGCCACTGAACTGCGACATAACAGTCTTTTCAACAAATGGGGCTGGTAGAGTTGGATATCGATATCCAAAAGAATGAAAGAGGACCCCTACCTCACACCCTACACAAAAATTAACTCAAATTGGCTCAAAGATTTCAATATAAAAGACAGTACCATAAAACTCCTAGAAGATAATGTAGGGAAACATCTTCAAGACCTTGTATTAGGCAGCCACTTCCTAGACTTTACACCCAAAGCACAAGCAACAAAAGAAAAAATAGACAAATGGGAACTCCTCAAGCTTAGAAGTTTCTGTACCTCAAAGGAATTTGTCAAAAAGGTAAAGAGGCAGCCAACTCTATGGGAAAAATTTTTGGAAACCATGTATCTGACAAAAGACTGATATCTTGCATATATAAAGTAATCCTACAACTCAGTGACAATAGTACAGACAACCCAATTATAAAATGGGCAAAAGATATGAAAAGACAGTTCTCTGAAGAGGAAATACAAATGGCCAAAAAACACATGAAAAAATGCTCAGCTTCACTAGCTAGTAAGGAGATGCAAATTAAGACCACAATGAGATACAATCTCACACCAATTAGAATGGCTGCCATTAAAGAAGCAGGAAACTACAAATGCTGGAGAGGATGTGGAGAAATTGGAACTCTTATTCATTATTGGTGGGACTGTATAATGGTTCAGCCACTCTGGAAGTCAGTCTGGCAGTTCCTTAGAAAACTAGATATAGAATTAATCTTCGATCCAGCAATTGCACTTCTTGGTATATACCCGGAAGATCTGAAAGCAGTGACACGAACAGATATCTCCATGCCAGTGTTCATAGCAGCATTATTCACAATTGTCAGGAGATGGAAACAACCCAAATGTCCTTCAGCAGATGAGTGGATAATTAAAATGTGGTATATACACATGATGGAATACTATGCAGCGGTAAGAAGGAATGATGTGAAACATGACAACGTGGATGAACCTTGAAGACATAATGCTGAGTGAAATAAGCCAGGCACAAGAAGAGAAATATTGTATGCTACCACTAATATGAACATTGAATAATGTAAAACAAATGGTTTATAATGTAGAATGTAGGGGAACTAGTGATAGAGAGCAATTAAGGAAGGGGAAATGATAACCTAGTAAGAACAGATAAGCTATCGTGGGTAAATTTAATGTTCTGTGAATGCCTAGGAATGACTATGATCTGTTAATTTCTGATGGGTGGTAGGAACAAGTTTATAGAAATGTTGCTATATTAGGTTATTTTCTTGTGGTACAGTAGGAACATGTTGGGAGTAAAGTAGTTATCTTAGGTTAGTTGTCTTTTTCTTACTCCCTTGTTATGGTTTGTTAGAAATTTTTTATTGTATTTTTTTAATTTTTTTGTTTTTGATATAGTTGATTTAAAAAAAGAATTTAAAAAAAACAATGAAAAAAATATGTGGAGCCCCCTTGAGGAGTTGGTGGAGAATGCAGGGGTGTTGGCCTTCCCCACCTTGATGGTTTCTGATGTGCTCACAGACATAGGGGACTGGTGGTTTGATGGGCTGAGCCCTCTACAACAGGACTTGCCCTTGGGAAGACTGTTGCTGCAAAGGAGAGGCCAGGCCTCCCTATAATTGTGCCTAAAAGCCTCCTCCTGAATACCTCTTTGTTGCTCAGATGTGGTCCTCTCTAACTAAGCCAACTTGGCAAGTGAAATCACTGCCCTCCCCCCTACATGGGATCTGACACCCAGGGGAGTGAGTCTCCCTGGCAACATGGAATATGACTCCCAGGGAGGAATCTAGACCCAAAATGGTGGGATGGAGAACATCTTCTTGACCAAAAGGGGGATGTGAAAGAATGAAAAAAGCTTCAGTAGCAGAGAGATTCCAAAAGGAGCTGAGAGGTCACTCTGGTGTGCACTCTTATGCACAATATAGATAACCCTTTTTAGGTTCTAATGAATTGGAATAGCTAGCAGTAAATACCTGAAACTATCAAACTACAACCCAGAACCCATGAATCTTGAAGGTGATCATATAAAAATATAGCTTATAAGGGGTGACAATGTGATTTGGAAAGCCATATGGACCACATTCCCCTTTGTCCAGTATATGGATGGATGAGTAGAAAAATGGGGGCAAAAAGAAAAGACAAACAAAAACAAAAAAAAAACCTAGTGTTTTTTTTTTACTTTAATTGTTCTTTTTCGCTTTAATTTTTATGCTTATTTTTTGTGTGTGTTTGGTAATGAAAATTTCAAAAATTAAGTTTGGTGATTTATGCAGAACTATATAATGGTACTGTAAACAACTGAATGTACACTTTGTTTTCTGTAACTGCATGTTATGTGAATATGTCTAAATAAAAATGAATTTAAAAAAAAGAAGCAACCAACAGGTTGTGAGGGTTTAAGACTAATACATTTCTAAGGGTGGGAGAGCATAGACATGGGAACAGGGTCCTGTGACATGGGGTAGGGAGACTGATGCAGGAAGGAGAGGAGAATCATAGGGTGGGGCTTTGTAGATACCCACAAAAGTGATAACATCTTAAGAAGCTTAGGAAGGAGGTAAGCTATAGATTAACATTTGATGTAGGAAGTCTGGTTTCTATACATACAAAGTTCAGCTGCACATTCTTTCTAGGAACCAAAGATGGTAGATTAAACATTAACTGACTTAGATCATGCAGGCTGTTGAGCACACAAAGTCTCACAGGCCCCAAATAGGGCCAGTGGCTCTTACAATCCAGCCACACACAACAGCTTTCATTGACCATAGGACAGACATTGCATCCATAATCCACAATAACAATATAATTAACAACAGAATACAAGTAATCAGTACATATGGACAGCAATTCTTTTAATAAATGGTGCAATGACCAAGTTAATGAGTTTTACCATTTAAACAAAGGAAGATTAGATAAATGATCAATAGCTTATATTTGATTTTGCATATGATTGAGAGCATGGATTACATTTTGTGAATTATCAGGCACATATACACAACATTGAATATTAATTAGAGCACAAATGCCACCTTGGGCAGTGGTTAGAATATTTAATGCCATTCTGTTTTGCAAAGCCACTTTTCTAAGTTGTGAGGTTTCCTCATTAAGCAGTGATATAGCTGTTTTTTTTTTTTTTTTTACCATTTTTCCAACTTTGACCACAGAAATAAATTTCCCTTTCCACAAACCTTCTGCAACTTTCTGTATTCATTCAGGTTTTGTTCCACATCTTTTCTTTTTTTTTCATTCTGAAACAATCGGTCATTTAGAACAAAACAGCTTTCTTTTTCCATCTAATAAGAAACATCCCTCATACCCTCTACATTCAAGCTATGGAAACAATCCTGGAAACTGTTTCTTAAGGAAACATTACACAACATACTATTACCATTAAGTTAAGCTTGTTAGAATAGTGCTAAATACCCAAAACACTTTAGTTAATGCATTATTGAAACAGTAATACTTTTTTTAACAAGAATTAACAGCACATGCAGGCATTAAACTATATGGCTGCATGATTTAATAATATATAAGCCAAGTCTTCATTAGTAGATAGAAGAGTTCCAGGTGAGGGGGGTTTAAATGCCAAATTTTCTCCCTTTTCAGGGAGCCCCTCAAGGTTAGATCTACAGTCAGTTTGCGGTATAATGAGTGTTTGCAAAGTTATGCATACAGTTCCATGGGGGATAGGGAGTCCCCAGATGGGAAATACAAATAAGTTTTGGCATCCTATGTAATTCTAACATCCCATGGGCTAAGGACTCTCAACAAGCATCACTGCATGGGCCAGAACCAGAGCCAATTGACCTTATTTTCCCCAATTTGTAGTGTTTGTGGCACAGGCAGGAATAAGTCATTGTCACTGCCTGTATTAGTTAGGGTTCTCCTTGGAAACAGAATCAATGAGAGATGTCTCTTATTATCAAATTGTAAAAGTGACTCACGCAACTGCGGGAGCGCACGAGTCCAAATTCTGCAGAGCCGTCAACAAGCTGTCAACTCCAAGGAAGACGTCCGACGAACTCCTCGGGAAACTAACCGACAACTTTGACGAACTCCTCAGGAAACGAACCGGCAACTTTGAAGAACTCCTCGGGAAACGAACCGACAACTTTGACGAACTCCTCAGGAAACGAACTGGCAACTTCGACGAGCTCCCCAGGAAAAGCTTCACTGAGCAGCTGAAGAAGAAGTGAAGGTTCTCTAACCGTCCGGCTTATAAGCCTCCAACTGATCACCCGGACCAAATCCAGCCAATTGCATTCTCTCACTGTGGAAGCACGCCCCTTGATGAGTCATCAGTCAGCTGCAGTCAATTGACTGATGATCCGACAAACCAACCAGCCTCAAATAGCCTCACAGGAATCGTCAGGCCAGTGCCCGCTTGACCAGACAGCTAGGCCACCTAGCCAAGTTGACACATGAACCCAACCATCACACTGCCCCATTGCGGCTTTAAGGCAGCTGGCCCCTTTATCTGAATTTGGAAGGCCTGCATGGGCCCAGCAGTTATCATGTCCACAGGGGCAGGGGCCACCATCCTAGGCCTGGAGTTGATGTTGATTAAAGCTAGATACAGTCACTGAGTCCTTGCCCAGTTTTCTGGTGCAGTCATTCAGCCACTTCATGCATCATTGGTGTTAGGCTGCAGAATTTCACTAGGTTTTTTGCTTCTGTGTCACCTGGTAATGAATTTGTGTTGTGGGAAGAGACATGAAAAACAGTTACCTTACATTTGTGGCAGGCTGTCCAGATGTCTTCCCACATTTCCTTCCCCCATAAGGGGTGACCAACCACCATCCATTGTTCTTGCTTCCACGTAGCCATCCACACTGTCAGGTCTCAGTAAATAGCCCACTTATCTGTACAAACTGGTAAAGCATCTTCCAGCTGATGGAAAATCACCATCCATACCACACATAACTCAGCCCATTGGCTGCTTTGCTTGAGTTCCCATTTCTCACCAGATGGTGTCAGTGCTTGGCTGGATGGCCACTGCTGTCCATGTAGCCAGCTGCTCATGTGCCTACACATTCGTATACCAAGCAGAGTTAGGTATGCTTCCCTGTCCATCAACAGTGGGCATCAGTGGAGGAACCACCTCAGGAGGATTGGCAGGTAGCAGGATAAACTGTCTTTCTATATAGGAGACTGGTTCCAGGATTTCATGCATTTCTGCACTTAAATGGCTGTTGTTGAAAACACTGCATTATGGGATGTAAGCTTTCCACTTTGTCAGCATGCTCACCTGAGCACTCCCCAAATGAGGCTTTTTCATAGTTTCCCATATCCACCCCTGTATGCATATGGTCATCTGTAAAGTCACTGGGCACCTTTGAGTTAGACCTTTGACTTAGAGCATTATAAGCTGTGCACAATTGCTTTTCCAAAGGGTTATATCTGAGTTCTGTGTCCTTCCTTAGTTGGGACCAGAATCTAATAGGTACACATTTAGCCTGTTGCCTTTGTCATAAACCCCACCCAAAGCCAATATTGGCACTGATCACACCCAATTCACAGGGTATATCAGGATCCACCCCCCTTAAAGCCTGTGCTTGTGCAATAGTTTGCTTAGCCTTGTTAAACACAGCCTGCCATGGAAAATCCCATTCCCACACTTTTTCTTTTCTAATTAGGATGTACAAGCATTTTTAAATTAGTACTAAATAGAGTATGAGCATTTTCCAATAACCTAATAAACAAAGAAAAGATATTAATTGTTTAGAAGTAAGCAGTGTAGGATAACTTTGTATTTTAACAACAACAGCTGAAAGAATAGCCTTAGTTTTACCCAACCAGACAATACCCAAGAACTTGACAGAGTAGTCAGGCTCTGCTGGAGGTTTCCACATTTGAAGGTATCCTTGTGGAATCACAGCAAATGTCCATTGTTGTTTTTCCCACCTGAAGGTGGACACAGGCTGGCTGGAGGGATCTAAAATACTAAAATAAGCCTTAGCAAGGTTTAACACAAAGTGAAATTGGCTTAATTGAGTACTCACATCCTGCAACAAGCTAGCTATATTTGGCACAGCAGCAAACAAAGGAGGTGATACCTTATTTATCTCTCTATAATCAATAGTCATTCTCTAAGAGCCATCAGACTTTTTTTTACCAGTGGAGCAGAAGGCTCTCTGCACATATTATGTGTTTGATCAGCCCTTTCTTCCAAGGTGTTAGTGCTTTGCTTAACAAACCTTTGCTTCTTAGGTAATTTACTCCACAGTTTATGGAGTAAGTCAACTTCCTGTGGCACACTACTTTGAATTGCTTTACCAGCCAATTAAAAGGTGAATGGGTCTCGATGTTAGTTCCCAGAAAGTACAGGGGCTGCCATAGGGAAGAGTGAGTAGAGATTGTGGCCAGTTTGCTTACCTCATGCCCAGCAAGCAAGGTGCTATCTGTGCCACTATCCCATAGCTGTAGCAACAAGTTCACTAATGGTTCTCCAGGTTTTTGTTGATGTTGGCTACTAATATCTCTTAATTCTGCTGGAGAAAACTCCTGGGATGAAATGAGCACCTTTTGATTAAGAGCTGCTGATACTGCCCCACCCACTTCCCTTCTTGGGGGACCTGGGAGTTGAATTTCCTCTGTCATAACCCTTTGTTGGACAAGAGGTTGAATGTGCTTACTTTCCTTAGTTTTGATTTCCCAGTCAGACTGGGGCTCATCATCTTTTGATGAGGAATCAACAGAGTCCCACACTTTAGGTTCCCAGTTAGGGGAAGCTAGAATATGCCTAACTTGCCCTTTGGGAGTTTATGCCCTTTTATTCTACTGTGCTGGCATGCCAGTATTTCTAAACTTTAATCCAGAGCATCTTTCAATTCTTCTCTTGCCAATTTCATATCTCTTTCTAACTTTAATTTATCTTCCAGGTAGCTTATGGCCACCTTTGCTTTTAAAGCTTCCTCAGTAGCAGAACATACAGCTTCTAACAATGGCCAGCCTACTGCGGTGGTGATCTGGCTGTCCTTTTCCTCATGCTGAATCACCAATGCTCCTGTGGCCTGCTGCAGGATGGCTACTAGTCCCACTGGAGAGGTTCAAGTACCATCATACTCCTTTGGCAGACTCCATTCATCCAAGAGGGTAGCCTTTCCTCCCCACATTGAAGTTTCAAACCACCCTGGTATACCTCCTGGTATTCCTCCTGGGGCAATGCTCCCCTGGCAGATTCCATTCATCTAGGAGGGTAGCCACACCTCCCCACATAGACATCTATTCATCTGGGGGTGTGTACAACCTTCCCCACATAGATATCACATGTCTCCCCAGTATCCTGCCCAGGACTTCTCCTTTCCATTCCCCAAGTTCATGTCATCAGTGCCTGGGATTTCTTTCATCTCTGGGCTGGTGGCTATTTGATTCTCCTGGCTGGCTCTGCCAATTGTCATGGCCTGTGAGGGCTTTGCCAGTCCAGATGCCAAAGAAGATGATGGGCATTTTCTGATACATGAACTTTTATTCAGGGCTTACCAACAGGGTGGGAAGTCAGTGTAGAGATCATGATGGGTGGGTACTGCATTCTCAGGGAAGTTGACTGTGTGCTTAAAGAAGCCACTGAGCAGGTTATAAGGTTTTAAGACAAGTACATTTCTAAGGGTGGGAGAGCATAGACATGGGAACAGGGTCCTGTGACATGGGGGAGGGGGTTGATGCAGGAAGGAGAGGCAGATCATAGGATGGGGCTTTGTAGATACCCACAAGAGTGATAACATCTTAAGAAGCTTAGGAAGGAGGTTAGCTATAGATTAACACTTGATGTAGGAAGTCTGGTTTCTATACATACAAAGTTCAGCTGCACATTCTTTCTAGGGAACAAAGATGGTAGATTAAACATTAACTGACTTAGATCATGCAGGCTGTTGACCACACAAAGTCTCACAGGTTCCAAATCAGGCCAGTGGCTCTTACATATATATATAAATAAATCTTTAGAGACAAATAGATTAGTGGGTGTGTGGTGCTGGAGAAGGATAGAGAGTTTGAGAGATGACTGATAAGGGGTATGGGTTTTTCTTTTTGGAATAATGAAAATGTTCTAAAATTGTGGTGTTGAATGCACAACTCTGTGATTATAGTAAAAGCCATTGATTGTACACTTTGGATAGATTATATGGTATGTGAATTTATCTCAATAAAACTTCTTTAACAAAAAAAGAAATGAAAAGGGAGGCATTACTATCAACCTTACAGAAATAAAAGGAATATAATGATCTGTTGTCTATCAATAAGTTAGATAATTTAGAAGAAATGGAAAAATTCTTAGAAAGACACAAACTACCAAACCTGACCCAAGAAGAAACAGACAATCTGACTAGACATACAGCAAGTAAAGGTATTGATTTAGTAATAAAAACTACTCACAAAGAAATGCCAAGGCCCAGATGACTTCAGTGGTGAATTCTATTAAATGGTTAAAGAAGTACCAATAATGATTCTTCGCAAACTTTTCTAAAATATAGAAGAGGAGGGAATATGTCCCTACTCATAATAAGAGACAGTATTACTGTGATAACAAAAAACAGACAAATATATCACAAGAAAATAAAACAACAGGCAAATTTAGAGATATTCCTATGGATTCAAAAATCCTCTACAAAATACTAGCAAACTGAATCCAGCAGCATATAAAAAGGTTCATACACCATGATCAAAGTGGGATTTATCCCAAGAATGCAAGGTTGGTTTAACACCCAAAAATCAAACATTATTATACACCATACAAATAGAATTAACAGAAAACCCACATGACCATCTCAATAAACCAAGAATATCATTTGAAAAAATCTGGCACCATTTCATGATGAAAATACTAAATGAACTAGAACTAGAAGGGGACTTCCTCAAGCCAATAAAGGTCATCTATGAATAGCCCACAGCTAACATCACATTTAATGGTGAAATCTTTCCTCCTAATGTCAGGAAAAAGGCAAAGATGTTTGCTCACATCATTTTTATTCAATATTGTAACCTGGGTTCTAGCCAGAATAATGAGATATGAATAATAATTAAAAAGCATAAAGACCAGAAATAAAGAGATAAATCTATGTCTATTCACACTTCATGATCTTGTAAGTAGTAAGTCTTCAGACATCCAGAAAAAAGAAATCTCTAATTGTCAGTTTTCTGTAGGGAACTGACTATATATATAATGTAAATATTATGAGATTTTTACAGGAATTGGCTCATGTAACTGTTGGGATGGGCAAGTCCAAAATCTGCAAGGCAGGCCACAAGCTGGGGACTCTAATGAAGGTTTTCAAGCAATTCCCCAGAAGAAGCTGGCTGGCTTAAGTAGAGATGGAATTTCTCCCTTATGATTGCTGAAATCATCACTTCTCCTTTTAAGGCCTTCAACTGATTGGATGAGACCTCTCTCATTATTAAAAGTAATTTCTTCAGTTGATTGTGGGTGTAATCAGCCATAGATGCAATCAATTTATGGACTATTTAAATCCATTAAATATTCTCACACTATCAGGCCAGTGCTTGCTTGACCAAACAAATGGAAAACATAACCTAGCCAAGTTGACACATGTACTTCTCCATCACAGTCTATCTCATGTCAAGTTGGCACCCATACACATCTCCTTAAACCATACTTAATATCTAAATAAAAACAATAGCTTTCATATTTTCATCTAATACTCAACTGTCCTGCACACAACAGAAAACACTAACTTTGCTCAGAATAGGGTGGAAACCCTTGGGTAATGTTTTAGTTTGCTAATGCTGCAGAATGCAAAACACCAGAGATGGATAGGCTTTTATAAAACGGGGGTTTATTTACAATTACAGTCTTAAGGCCACAAAGCATCCAAGGTAACACATCAGCACTCGGGTACCCTCACCGGAGGATGGGCAATGGCCTCCGGAAAACCTCTGTTAGCTAGGAAGGCAGCTGGCATCTGCTCCAAAGCTCCGGCCTCAAAACGGCTTTCTCCCAGGACGTTCCTTTCTAGCAAGCTTGCTTCTCTTCAAAACATCACTCCCAGCTGCACTCTCTTTCCTCTTTGAGTCAGCTCATTTATATAGCTCCACCGATCAAGGCCCACCCCGAATGGGTGGGGCCAAGCCTCCATGGGAACATCTCATCAAAATTATTTCCCACAGCTGGGTGGGGCACACTCCAAGCAAATCACCAAAACTTCTGCCCCACACAAGACTATAAAGATAATGGCATTTGGGGGACACAATACACTCAAACTGGCACATTCCACCCCCTGGAACCCCAAAATGGCATCATCTTTCCAAATACAAAATACATTCATTTCACAAAAACTTAAATCATTTCAGTAACAAAAGTTAAGTACAAAATCCCATCAAAATCAGTTTAGGCTTGGTCAGTTCTAAGGCATAATTTTCCTTTAGCTGTGGATCTGTGAACCTAGAACAAGTTATGTGCTTCCAATATACAAAGGAGAGACATTCATAGGATAAACATTTCCATTGCCATAAGGAGAAACAGTAAGGAAAACAGGGTTAACAGGAGCAAAACAGTTCCTAAAACCCACAGGACAAAGTCCATTAGATTTCAAAGTCCGAGAGTCATTTACAGAACAATGTTGCATCCTTGGGGCTTGAGAGAGTGGGAGCCTAACCCTTCCCAAGGGCCTTTTCAGCAGCCCATTCCTCTCCAAACACTTAGGTGAGTGCTCCAACATTTCCACACATTGGGGAGACCACCTTCTCGGCCCCACCCTCCTCAAACATCGGGGCAGCTCCCGGATTCCCTTCCATCTCCGGGGCACACGCTCAACCCCTTCAGAACAGTGGGGTGGCAGCCAGGCTCTCCCCAATTCCCTGGGAATGTGCTCCAACCTCTTTGGGACCTGAGGTGGCAAAACTCTTCCAGAGCATCGAGGCGGAAAGCCCGCCCTCGACCTCCAGGGCAAACTCACCCTTTCCATGCATGTGGGCTGCTCCGCTCTCCCAGCCCCAAACCTCTTGACTCCAGACCTCAACCTCCATGGCTCTGTCTTTGAAGAGATTTTTCCTTTAATTTTTTCCTTGTCTGTCTCCTCCAGTCCAGACCGGCAATGGCTCTGTCTATAAAGATCTCGCAAAAATTCTGTTGGCTTTGCATGAAGCATGCAGGGGTCAAAGCCATCAGACAATAGGAGTTTCCACAAATCCTTTCTGCTTAACTCCTTATCCAATCTTGGCTTGTCCTCAGGTTGGGCTGTAGCTTCTGGGATTCTACCCACTGGAAGCCCGTAATTTTCCAAGCCATCAACTTCTGGTTTCTTTGAACCCAAGAGTTCAGTTCTAAGTTTATCTCTCTCTGCTCGCATTTTACTATAAGCTGCAAGGAGAAGCCAGGATATGTCCTCCACACGTAGTCTGGAGATCTCCTCAGCTAAGTATTCCAAGTTGTTGCTTCCAGATTCTTCCTTCCATCTGACACCAGGACTCAATTTTGCCAAATTCTCTGCCACTTTAAAACAAGGATCGCCTTTCTTCCAGTTTACAACACATTCATCATTTCTGTTCAAGTCCTCATCAGAAGTATCTTTAGAGTCCATATTTCCACAAACAGTCTCTTTAAAGCAGTTTTGGCCTTTTCTATCAAGCTCCTCACAACTCTTCCAGAAATTCCCCCTTATCCATTTAAAAAGCCGTTCCAACATGTTTGGTATTTGCAAACTCAGCAGCAAAAGCACCCCACTTCTCTGGTACCAAAATCTGTTTTAGTTTGCTAATGCTGCAGAATGCAAAACACCAGAGATGGATAGGCTTTTATAAAACGGGGGTTTATTTACAATTACAGTCTTAAGGCCACAAAGCATCCAAGGTAACACATCAGCACTCGGGTACCCTCACCGGAGGATGGGCAATGGCCTCCGGAAAACCTCTGTTAGCTAGGAAGGCAGCTGGCATCTGCTCCAAAGCTCCGGCCTCAAAACGGCTTTCTCCCAGGACGTTCCTTTCTAGCAAGCTTGCTTCTCTTCAAAACATCACTCCCAGCTGCACTCTCTTTCCTCTTTGAGTCAGCTCATTTATATAGCTCCACCGATCAAGGCCCACCCCGAATGGGTGGGGCCAAGCCTCCATGGGAACATCTCATCAAAATTATTTCCCACAGCTGGGTGGGGCACACTCCAAGCAAATCACCAAAACTTCTGCCCCACACAAGACTATAAAGATAATGGCATTTGGGGGACACAATACACTCAAACTGGCACAGGTAATAATCACTCCCAAACTTGATATCATATTACATAAATGCCTCAACATGAAGTTAATACAACTTATGTCATATGACAAGGGAATAAGATAGGGAAGAAAACAAAAATATTTGCTTTCAGTAAATATGCAAATATACTCACAAAAAACAAGGAAGAAATATTCATAACCATTACAGTCCTCCTTCCTGTAACTGGTCATGTGGTCATAGCTTATATTTATAACTACCTTCTTCCACTACCCATTCCATATGCCATTTACCATCATCAAGCATCTCCACTGCCCATGGCTCTGTACCTGGTGGAGTGATCCAAGCTTTCAGTCTTGAAGTTTCTGGGCCTAGATTGGGTGGTTTCAGTTTTCCATTGGTTTTATTTGCAGGACATTGTAGTACAAGGAGAGGCCTTAAGGGACCTCCTTTTTTCCATGAAAACTCATCTTTACCTCCATTGTGTAGATTTCCTATTTCCCTTAATCACTCCAGGCAGTACACTAATTCCCTTCTTTGACTGTTGATTCAGAGGCATGAGGAACCCATAGTGGCAGTCTTAATTTTTGGTTCAATGGAAATTTTTGTTGGGTCTCCTGATGGAAGCACTCCTCCTTTTGCAGGGACAGGAAGAAACATTTTTGTAGTAGATCACCAGTAATAGTGAGTGGTATCACTCCCATTTCTACTCTAATTCCTGGATCCATGAATCCTGGCTATGGGAGAAACAGCACATAGAATGTATGCTAATTTAGAGCACATACAGCCTCCTGGAAGCCACTGTCAAAGCCCTGCAACATATTGCCACCCAACTGGTGCCATAAATCAGTCTTCAAAATGCCATTCCACAATTCCATCAATCCAGCTGCTTCAGTTTGATGAGGAACATGGTAAGACTACTGAATTCATGAGTATGTACCCATTCCCACACTTTGTTTGATATGAAATTGGTTCCTTAATCAGCAGCAATGCAATGTGGAATACCATGATGATGAATAAGACATTCTGTAAGTCCAAAGATGGTCATTTTGGCAGAAGCATTGCATGATGCATGCAGAGAAGGAAAACCCATATCCTGAGCATGTGTCTATTACAGTTAGAACAAAATGCTTCCCCTTCCCATGATGAAAGTGTCCCAATGTAACCAACCTGCCAATAGGTAGCAGGCTGATCACCTTGGGTAAAGGTTCCATTACTCAGAGACTGACTATGGGTCTCAGCTGCTGGAGTGTTGGACACCCAGCAGCGGCCATAGTCAAGGTGGCCTTGGTGAGTGGAAGTCCATGTTGCTGAACCCACAAATAACCTAGATCTCTACCACCATGACCGCTTTGTTCATGAGCCCATAGGGCAATGACAGGAGTGGCTAGGGAGAGAGGCTGACTGGTATCCAAATAAAGGGTCATCCCACCCACTTGATTGTTAAAATCTTCCTCTGCTGAAGTCACCATCTGGTGAGAGTCAAGTGGAAAACAAATAACTTAATATTTTTTGCCCACTCAGAAAAGTCTATCTACATAACTCTCCCCCAGAAGTCTTTGTCACTAATTTTCTAGTCTAGTTCCTTTCAAATCCCTGACCATCCAGCCAAATCATTAGTGACAGCCCATGAAACAATATACAAATGGACCTCTTGCCATTTATTCTTCCAAGCAAGATGAACAACCAGGGGCACTTCTCAAAGTTTTGCCCACTTGGAGGATTTCCCTTCACCACCACCTCCCAATGATACCCCAGGAAGGACTGTAGTTTTGCAACTGTATATTTTTGGGTGGTAACTATAAATCATGCCAAACTGTCTGTAAGCCAGGCCCAAGTTTTCTTTTCCTCAGTCAGCTGATTGTAGAGAACTCCCAAAGAGGCCATATCTGTGGGCTGGGAAAGAGGAGGTAATGTGGCAGGAGGGGGTCATGGGCATTTGGGCCATTTCCTCATGTAGCTTATTTGTGCCTTCATGACCTGCTTGAGCCCTACCTTGTATGCACCACTTTCATTTTATGAAAGTGTGCTGTGAACACCCAACTTTATGGCTTGGTGGGTCAGACAGCACCCAGTTCATGGCAGTCAACTCAGGTCTCATGGTAACTTTTGGGCCCATAAGTAAGCAACCAGTCTCTACAAAGGTCCAGAAGTAAGCCAAAAGATGTTTCTCAAAAAAAGAGTAGTTATCTTCTGATAAAGGCAAAATTTTGCTCCAAAATTCTAATGATCTGTGCTGTGGCTTTCCAATAGGGGCCTTCCAAAGGCTCCAGACATCATTTGTATTTGCCGTTGACACTCCCAGCACCATTGGATCTGCTGGATCATGTTGTCTACATTGCAAAGCAGCTTGCACAGCAGCCTGGGCCTGTTGCAGAGCCTCCTCTTGCTTTTGTTGCCCCACAAAACTAGCAGCTTTTCAGGTCACTCAGTAAAAGGGCCAGAGTAGCACAACCAAAGAGGAATATGTTGCTTGCAAAATTCAGAGAGGCCAACTAGGTGTTGTGCCTCTATTTTGGTTGTAGATGGGGCCAGATGCAGCATTTTATCCTTCATCTTAGGAGGCATATCTTGATTGCTCCACACCAATGGAAATTCCACTGAAGAAGCTGAATTTTTGTAGGATTTATCTCCCATCCTCTGACATGCAAATGCTTACCAATAAATCTAGGGTATTTGCTATGTCTTGTTCACTAAGTACAATCAGCATGATATCTTCAGTATAATGGGCCAGTGTGGTGTCTTGTGGGAGGGAGAGGTGATCAATATCCCTGCACACTAGATTATGACATAGGGCTGGAGAGTTGATATACACATGAAGTAAGACAGTGAATGTGTATTTCTAGCCTTTCCAGCTAAAAGAAAACTGTTTATTCTGGTCTTTACTAAAGGAAATTGAGAAAAATATCACATTTTCCAAATGAAGAGCTGCATACCAGCTGCAAGGAGATGTGTTGATTTGCTCAAGCAATGATAACACATTTGGAATAGCAGCTGCAATTGGAGTCACAACCTGGTTAAGTTTATGGTAATCTACTGCCATCCTCCAAGATCTATCTTTTTTTCCTACATGGGTGAATCACCACCCCTGCATCCTTCAACTCCTTGGTGGTGGCACTCATCTCTGCAATCCCTTCAGGAATGTGGTATTGCTTTTGATTTACTATTTTGTTAGGTAGAGGCAGTTCTAGTGGCTTCTGCTTGTACTTTCCTACCATAATAGCCCTTTCTCCACAAGTCAGGGAACCAATGTGGTGCTTCTGCCAGTTGCTGAGTATGTCTATTCCAATTATGCATTCTGGAACTGGGGAAATAACCACAGAATGAGTCCAGGGACCCACTGGCACACTGTGAGGTGGATCTGAGCTAAAACTTCATTAATAACCTGACCTCCATAAGCCCCTACTGACTAGTGAACTACAGTGATATGTTGTGTCTCCTGCAATCAATGTCACTTCCAAGCCAGTATCTCATAATCCCTGAAATATCTGATCATTTCCTTTTCTACAATGCAGTTACCCTGGTGTAGTAGTTTGAAGCTGTTATGTACCCCCAGAAGAACATGTTCTTAAAGCTATTCCATTCCTGTGGGAGTAGACCTATTGTGGGTAGGACCTTTTGATTAGGTTATTTCAGTTGCTGCATGCCCCAACTGGGCCTTAATCCTCTTTCTGGAGTCCTTTATAAGAAGAAGAAAAATAGAGAAATACAGAGAAGCTCAGAAGGAGAGCCTCAGAAACAGAGAGGAAACCACTGAAGCCAGAAGCTCAAAGCAACAAAATGAGAAACAGAAGGGAGTGACCAGCAGGTGACACCATGGGCCTTGCCATGTGACAGAGAAGTCATGGATCTCTAGCAGCCTGTCATCAGGAAGAAGGTATCATCTTGACAATGCTTTGATTTGAATATTTTCATGACCTCAGAACTGTAAACTTGTAAATTAATAAATTCCCATTGTTAAAAGCCATCCCCTTTCTGGTATATTGCATTTTTGCAGCTTTAGCAAACTAAAACACATGGCAAAAGGCTGTAGGTCTATTTGAAGAAGGCTGGGGGAAAGATTAACAGTAAAAAATTTTGGCAGTGTAGCAGGGTTCTTCCCCAAGTGGGCCCTTCTTTCAAGGGTTCCTGGTATGTAAACTCTCTCAAGTCTGGGAATTGATTTAGGGTCATGACTCTCTGTTTATGTAGTTAAAGTTAGACGTTTGTTCACTTGACCAAAATCCCTTCTGCTTATACAGATCAAGTATGAATTTGGTAGACTTTCCATCTATTTTACTTCTAGGTATCCCGTAATCTACTATCCATAGATCTGTGCATCAGACTATTTTGATTACTGCTTTGAGTCTGCTGTCCATTACGGTAGCTATGCCCACCTTGTCAACTAATTGCTGCCACTTGGTTTTTGCCAACCCAGGATCTGATGATCCCCACTGTGTTTAAGCATCCAAGTTCATTGACATCAGTTCCCACAATAATATCTGACCAACAGAGAAGAACAACACCAGAGCTCTTCAGAGATGATGGTTAGTCGCAAATTTATTCCCCACAGTCCGGTAAAGGGTGTGTCTTCTGGGCATTCCAGGGATGGGTGAGCAAGTCTTACATAATAAATCCACTCTAACATTTCAATCTCTCAAAACCTTCAGATCCTCTCATCTACATTATACCAGGGAAGTTCTGGCATTTTGTCTTCAGGCAATGTAGTCCATCTTTTGGTCCATGCTTCAGCCAACAACACAAACAAATGGCTACAGCACTTTCTAACCCCTTGAACTTCAACATTGAATCCAGACCCTTTGGTTAGTGGGCCCATATTTATAAACTCAGCCTGTCCTAATTTTATATTTCTTTGATCATTATCCCACACCCCTAATATCCACTCTCTCACATATTACCTGGATTTCCATGTATGTAAGTTGGAAAAACCAAGCAGTTCTTTCAGGGGGTGTTGCACCTCCTCATGAGCCACACTTTGCTCCTTTCCTTTTGGGGCCTGTTGGGACTTCAGTCTAGATATGGGTCTGGAAGGGAAGAGGGGTGGTAAGCGTGTGTCATGAGAAGAATTAGCAGTGATATACAAGCCAACTGCCTCATGGTATTCCATTGAAATTTCATCTGATGAAACAGGATTTATCTCTTCAGATGGAGGTGTGAAGGTTGCTTCTTCTGAGAAGGTGGTTACAGGCTTATCAAGCACAGTAGGGTAAATCTCTTTTGGGGAAAGTTGGATGGATGATTCCTCAGGGAAGATTGGAGGGTGGGTGGCTATTTCCTCAGGGAAGACCATTACAGAATTATTTGGCAAAGACTCAACAGAATCTATGGTTTCAATATCCCCACCATTATTATTATGAACTCACATGTCCCCATTCCAAGTTTCAGGATCCCAGTCCTTTCCAATCTTTGCCCTCACTTTAACAGCAGACAAAATGCAATACTGGGAATTCAATTTATGCTACAATTCAGCCTCACACAATGTGACACTTAAAGATGGTATGCTCCCTCAGAGCTGTGGAGGAGAGTTGAGGGGCTGCATTTGTTAGACATGTTAAGAAAGTGCATCTTTAGGGAGCCATGGAAGAAACTCCTGGGGCCCTTCCTGACCCTACCCTCATCCACTCTCCATGGCAGTATGGAACTGGCCAGCACTCCCATTTTGGGTCCCTGGCCTTGTTCCAGATGGGAAGAACTAACTGTGGAAACTTCTCTCCAATATGCCTGCCTCCCAGAATTTGCCCCCAAGGCAAAAGCATCTTAACACAACAAAAGAATTATAAGAAAAAAATGGAGACAAATGGCCTGGGACAAAGGCTCTACTTTACTTCCTGAAATGGAACACCCAGGAGAAGAAGTCCTGTCTCTTTGGAAGTGGAAGGGGAATTCAAACCCTTGTAAAGAGGGGGCCAAGCCCAGGACAAGATATAGGTCCAGAAAAGACAGAGAGAACCCTGCACACTGAATTTGCCTTTGGTAGACCTTCCTGAGAGTAGGGCTGACACTCAAAAAATCTCTGTCATATCACCAGCTGGTTACAAACTCAGGAAATGCACCTCTGGCAACAAATTCCAAAGATAACATTTTAAAATATTAAAATGTAGAGTGTGCAATAAAAGACTGTAAAGCAGACAAAGAAACAGGAAATTATTACCCATCCAAAGGAAGAGGATAAAAATCCAGAAAACACCAATGAAGAAGACCAGAATGTGGACATTACAAGATTTTATTTTTAAAATCTTCAATATGCTCAAGGAGATGAAAGGAAATACAGAGAAAGAACTAAAGGATAGCAAGAAAAAAGTTAATAACAACTATGAGAAATTCAATAAAGAGATAGAAATTTTATAAAGGAAACAAATAGAACTACTGGAATTGAAGACTACAATAAATGAAATGAAAAAATTCTCAGGAAGGTTTCAACAGCATATTGGAGCTGGAGACAATTGGTGAACTTGAAGACAACATAATTGAAATGAATCAGGCTGAGGAGGAGGAAGAAAAAAGAATTATAAAAAGCAAAAAGGTCTAAGTGATCTCTGTTACACCATCAAGTGTACCAACATACATATCATTGGGATCCCAGAAATAGAAGAAAGAGAAAATGGGTTAGAAGGAATATTCAAAGAAATAATGATAAAAAATTCCCAAACTTATCAAAAGACATGAACATGCACATCCAAGTATCCTAGAGAAAACCAAACATGATAAACTTGAAGAAAAAACATGCCCCATCACATATTGATCAAACTGTCAAATGCAAAGTACAAGGAGAAAGCTCTGAAAGCTGCAAGAGAAAAGCAACATGTTATGTACCAGGGACTACCAATTATATTGTGCCAATTTCAAATCAGAAACCATGGAGGCAAGAGACAGTGAGTTGAAATACTTAAAGTGCTGAAAGAGAGGGGTGTGGCAAGATAGTGGAGTGGTGAGATGCACATTTTAGTTACTCCTCCAGGGCAGTAGGTAGAAAGCCAGAAACTGCGTGGACCAGACACTGCAGAGCAATTTGACATTGGGCATACTTCATACAACACTCATGAACATGTTGAACAGCTGAGATCAGGTAAATCTGTACATTTTCATGGCCAGGGGACTTGCATCTCTCCCTGTCAGGCTCAGTCCCATGGGAGGAGGGGTCATCAGTGCTGGGAATGAGGAGGGAGAACTGCAGTTGTGGCCTTTATCAGAAACTCATTCTACTGATCCAAACCCCAAGCATAGATAGACTGAGACCAGACACTGGAGAATCTGGGAGCAGCCAGCCCAGTGGGGAGGAGATAGGGATAGGAAAAACCCAAAAATAAATGCAGAGGCTTTTTGGAGTTCTGGTGAACATAGAACGGGGAAGGGCAGAGCTCAGGCAGAGTCAGTCTCATTTGCAAATCCAGAAGATGAGTTTCTTTGTCTGAAAAAACTGGTTTCTCTGCTCCCTGGAGCCTTCCTTAATGGACCTAATTGCCTTGTCTCTTAGCATTTCAATAGCTCATTAGAACTGCAAGGAGGGCCTTCACCACACCCCCTTTTTTATCTTTTTCTCTTTTTCTAAAGCAATTACTCTAAGAAGCTCAATACAGAAAGCCTCAAAGACTTGCAATTTGGGCAAGTCAAGACAAGAGCAGAACTAAGAGAGCTCTGAGACACAAGGCAATAAGTCCAGTGGCTGAGAAAATTTGCTAAACACCACAACTTCCCAAGAAAAGAGAGGCATCCCCTCACAGCCATCTTCCTGGTGGGCAGGGAACACTCCTGCCAGTCACCGGCCCCACAGCCCAGAGCTGCCCCAGACAACCCAGTGTGATGAAAGTGTTTTCAACAACACACACACACACCACAAAATTGGGCAGGGACATTAGCCTACCCTGCACCCTCAGCTGGTTGTCCCAGACTTGGGAAGGTGGAGCAGTGTGAATTAACATACCCCATTCAGCCATCCTGTCAGCAGACTGGAAGCATCCCTACACAGCCCTGCAGCTCAGAACTGCCCAGGGCGGGTAGTGCTCACCTATGACATACTACAGTCATTCCTCAACAGAGGACATGGGAGTGCACGGCCTGGAAGAGGGACCCACTCACAAGTTCCAGGGGCCATACACCAATACCAAGGAATTGTGGGTCAGTGGCAAAGACAAACAGTGGCAGGACTGAACTGAAGGATTAGACTATTGCAGCAGCTTTAAATCTCCATGAACACCAGGGAGATTTGATTGCTAGAGCCGCCCCACTCCCTGACTGCCCAGACACACACCCCATATACCAGGAGGGCAACACCAACTACACATGCAAGCTTGGCACACCAATTGGACCCCACAAGACTCACACGCCCACTCACCACAAATACAAAGTGGGGGAGAACTGGCTTGAGGGAAATAGGTGGTTCATAGAAGTCACCTGCTGGTTAGTTAAAGTGTACTCCATGAAGCTGTAGATCTGACAAATTAGACATAAGAGTTTTAATCAGTCTACAAATCCTAAAATAACCTTATCATGTTAAGCAAATGCCAAGAGGCCAAAAACAACAGAAAATTTTAAAGCATATGAAAAAAAACAGATGATATGGATACCCCAAGCCCAAGCACCCAAATCAAAAGAACAGAGGAGACACAGTACTTGGAGCAACTGATCAAAGAATTAAAGATGAACAATGAGACCATGGCACAGGATATAAAGGACATGAAGAAGAGCATGGCACAGGATATAAAGGACATGAAGAAGACCCTAGAAGAGCATAAAGAAAAAATTGCAAGAGTAAAAAAAAAAAGATGATCTTATGGAAATGGAAATTAAAGAAACTGTTGACCAAATTAAAAAGATTCTGGATACTCATAGTACAAAATGAGAGGAAGTTCAACAATGAATCAGTGACCTGGAAAATGACAGAATGGAAAATGAAACAAGAGAAAGAATGGGGAAAAAATAAAAAAACAAAAATGGACCCCAGAGATATGATAGATAATATAAAATGTCCAAATATAAGATTCATTGGTATCCCAGAAGGGGAAGAGAAGGGTAAAGGTCTATGAAGAGTATTCAAAGAAATTGTTGGGAAAACTTCCCAAATCTTCTAAACACCATAAATACACAAATCATAAACACCCAGCAAACTCCAAATGGAATGAATCCAAAAAAACACACTCTGAGACATATTCTGATCACACTGTCAAATTTGGAAAAGAAGGAGCAAGTTCTGAAAGCAGCAAGAGAAAAGCAATTCACCACATACAAAGTAAACAGCATAAGACTAAGTAGAAACTATACAGCAGCCACCATGGAGGCAAGAAGGCAGTGGCATGATATATTTAAAATTCTGAGTGAGAAAAATTGCCAACTAAGAATTTTTTATTCAGAAAAGCTCTCCTTCAAATTTGAGGGAGAGCTTAAATTTTTCAGAGACAAATGATTAGAGAATCTGCTAACAAGAGATCTGCCCTACTTGAGATACTAAAGGGAGCCCTACAGACAGAGAAACAAAAAAATGAGACAGAGATATGGAGAAAGGTTCATTACTAAAGAGATTCAGTATGGGTATATTAAAGGACATTAATAGAGGGAAAAATATATATGACAAACATAAACCAAAGGATAAGATGGCTGATTCAAGAAATGCCTTCATAGTAATAATGTTGAATGTAAATGGATTAAACTCCCCAATTGAAAGATATAGATTCACAGAATGGATTAAAAAAATGAGCCATCAATACGTTGCATACAACAGACTCATCTTAGACACAGGGACACAAAGAAATTGAAAGTGAAAGGATGGAAAAAAATATTTCATGCAAGCTACAGCCAAAAGAAAGCAGGAGTAGAAATATTAATCTCAGATAATATAGACTTTAAATGCAGGGATGTTATGACAGACAAAGGCCACTAAATACTAATAAAAGGGGCAATTCAACAAGAAGAAATAACAATCATAAATGTTTATGCACCCAATCAAGGTGCCACAAAATACATGACACAAACACTGGCAAAACTAAAGGAAGCAATTGATGTTTCCACAATAATTGTGAGAGACTTCAACACATCACTCTCTCCTATAGATAGATCAACCAGACAGAAGACCAATAAGGAAACTGAAAACCTAAACAATCTGATAAATGAATTGGATTTAACAGACATATATAGAACATGACATCCAAAATCATCAGGATACACATTCTTCTCTAGTGCTCATGGAACTTTCTCCAAAATATATCATATGCTGGGACATAAAACAAGCCTCAACAAATTTTAAAAAAAATTGAAATTATTGGAAGCACATTCTCTGACCACAATGGAGTACAATTATAAGTCAATAACCATCAGAGACTTAGAAAATTCACAAATACCTGGAGGTTAAACAACACACCCCTAAACAATCAGTGGGGTAAAGAAGAAATAGCAAGAGAAATTGCTAAATATAGAGAGATGAATGAAAATGGGAACACAACATAGCAAAACCTATGGGATACAGCAAAAATGGTACTGAGGGGGAATTTATAGCATGAAATGCATATATTAAAATGGAAGAAAGAGCCAAAATCAAAGAACAAATGGATCAACTGAAGAAGCTAGAAAATGAACAGCAAGCCAATCCCAAACCAAGTAGAAGAAAAGAAATAACAAGGATTAAAGCAGAAACAAATGACATAGAGAACAAAAAAACAGTAGAGAGGATAAATAACACCAAAAGTTGGTTCTTGGAGATAAACAAGACTGACAAACCCCTAGCTAGACTGACAAAATCAAAAAGAGAGAAGACCCATATAAACAAAATAATGAATAAGAAAGGTGACGTTACTGCTGATCCCAAAGAAATTAAAATGCTTATAAGAGGATACTATGAACAACTGTGTGACAACAAACTGGATAATGTAGAGGAAATGGACAATTTCCTGGAAATATATGAACAACCTAGACTGACCAGAAAAGAAACAGAAGACCTCAACCAACCAATCACAAGCAAAGAGATCCAATCAGTCATCAAAAATCTTCCCACAAATAAATGCCCAGGGCCAGATGGCTTCATAGTGGAATTCTACCAAACTTTCCACAAAGAACTGATACCAACCTTACTTAAACTCTTTCAAAACATCAAAGAAAATGGAACACAACCTAACTCATTTTATGAAGGTAACATCAATCTAATACCAAAACCAGGCAAAGATGCTACAAAAAAGGAAAACTACAAGCCTTTCTCCCTAATGAATATAGATGCAAAAATTCTCAACAAAATACTTGCAAATCGAATCCAAAGACACATTAAAAAAATCATACACCATGACCAAGTGGGGTTCATTCCATGCATGCAAGGATGGTTCAACATAAGAAATTCAATGTATTACAACACATTAACAAATCATAAGAGAAAAATCAAAAGATCATCTCAACAGATGCTGAAATAGCATTTGACAAAATTCAAAATTCTTTTATGATAAAAACAGTTCAAACGGTAGGAATTGAAGGAAACTTCCTCAACATGATAAAGAGCATAATGAAAAATCCACAGCCAGCACAGTACTCAATGGTGAGAGACTGAAAGCTTTCCCTCTAAGATCAGGAACAAGACAAGGATGCCCGCTGTCACCACTGTTATTCAACATTGTGCTAGAACTGCTAGCCAGGGCAATCTGGCAAGACAAAGAAATAAAAGGCATCCAAATTGGAAAGGAAGAAGTGAAACTGTCATTGTTTGCAGATGATATGATCTCATATCTGGAAAACCCTGAGAAATTGATGATACAGCTACTAGAGCTAATAAACAAATTTAGCAAACAGCAAGATACAAGAGTAATGGTCATAAGTCAGTAATGTTTCTGTATGCTACAAATGAACAAACTGAAGAGACACTCAAGAAAAAGATACCACTTTCAATAACAACTAAAAAAATCAAGTAACCAGGAATAAACTTAACCAAAGATGTAAAAGACCTATACAAAGAAAACTACATAACTCTATTAAAAGAAATAGAAGGGGACCTTAAAAGATGGAAAAATATTCCATGTTCATGGATAGGAAGGCTAAATGTCATTAAGATGTCAATTCTACCCAAACTCATCTACAGATTCAAAGCAATCCCAGTCAAAATTTCAACAACCTACATTGCAGACTTGGAAAAGCTAGTAATCAAATTTATTTGGAATGGGAAGATGTCTCAAATTGCTAAAGACACTCTGAAAAAGAAAAACAAAGTGGGAGGACTTGCACTCCCTGACTTTGAAGCTCATTATAAACCCACAGCTGTCAAAACAGCATGGTACTGGCACAAAGATAGACATATTGATCAATGGAATCAAGTTGAGAATTTGGAGGTAGACCCCCAGATCTATGGCTGACTGATCTTTGATAAGGCCCCCAAAATCACTGAACTGGGACATAGTCTTTTCAACAAATGGGGCTGGGAAAGTTGGATATCCATATCCAAAAGAATGAAAGAGGACCCCTACCTCACACTCTGCACAGAATTTAACTCAAAGTGGATCAAAGATCTCAATATAAAAGACAGTACCATAAAACTCCTAGAAGATAATGTAGGGAAACATCTTCAAGACCTTGTATTAGGCGGCCACTTCCTAGACTTTACACCCAAAGCACAAGCAACAAAAGAAAAAAATAGATAAATGGGAACTCCTCAAGCTTAGAAGTTTCTGTACCTCAAAGGAATTTGTCAAAAAGGTAAAGAGGCAGCCAACTCAATGGGAAAAAATTTTTGGAAACCATGTATCTGACAAGACTGATATCTTGCATATCTAAAGAAATCCTACAACTCAATGACAATAGTACAGACAGCCCAATTATAAATGGGCCAAAGATATGAAAAGACAGTTCTCTGAAGAGGAAATATAAAGGGCCAAGAAATGCATGAAAAGATTTTCAGCTTCACTAGCTATTAGAGAGATGCAAATTAAGACCACAATGAGATACCATCTCACACCAATTAGAATGGCTGCCATTAAACAAGCAGGAAACTACAAATGCTGGAGAGGATGTGGAGAAATTGGAACTCTTATTCATTGTTGGTGGGACTGTATAATGGTTCAGCCACTCTGGAAGTCAGTCTGGCAGTTCCTTAGAAAACTAGACATAGAATTACCCTTTGATCCAGCAATTGCACTTCTCAGTATATATCTGGAAGATCGGAAAGCAGTGACATGAACAGATATCTGCACACCAATGTTCATAGCAGCATTATTCACAATTGTCAAGAGATGGAAACAACCCTAATGTCTTTCAACAGATGTGCAGATAAATAAAATGTAGTATATACACATGATGGAATACTACACGGCAGTAAGAAGGAACGATGTCATGAAACATGACAACATGGATGAACCTTGAAGACATAATGCTGAGTGAAATAAGCCAGGCACAAAAAGAGAAATATTATATGCTACCACTAATGTGAACATTGAAAAATGTAAAACAAATTGTTTATAATGTAGAATGTAGGGGAACTAGTGATAGAGAGCAATTAAGGAAGGGGGAACAATAGTCCAATAAGAAAAAATAAGCTATTGTGGGTAAATTTAACTTTCTGGTAATGCCCAGGAATGACTATGGTCTGTTAGTTTCTGATGGGTATAGTAGGAACAAGTTCACAGAAATGTTGCTATATTAGGTTACTTTCTTGGGGTAGAGTAGGAACATGTTGGAAGTAAAGTAGTTATCTTAGGTTAGTTGTCTTTTGCTTACTCCCTTGTTATATTCTGTTTGAAATGTTTTTCTACTGTATGTTTTATAAAATTTTTTTAAATTTTTTTATTTTTTATGTAGTTGATTTAAAAAAATGTTAATTAAAAAAAACAATGAAAAAAATATGCAGAGCCCCCCTGAGGATCTGGTGGAGAATGCAGGGGTATTGGGCTTCCTCACCTCGATGGTTGCTAATGTGCTCACTGACATAGGGGACTGGTGGTTTGATGGGTTGAGCCCTCTACCACAGAACTTGCCCTTGGGAAGACTGTTGCTGCAAAGGAGAGGCTAGGCCTCCCTATAATTGTGCCTAAGAGCCTCCTCCTGAATACCTCTTTGTTGCTCAGATGTGGCCCTCTCTCTCTAGCTAAGCCAACTTGGCAGGTGAAATCACTGCCCTCCCGCCTACATGGGATCAGACACCCAGGGGAGTGAATCTCCCTGGCAACGTGGAATATGACTCCTGGGGAGGAATGTAGACTTGGCATCATGGGATGGAAAACATCTTCTTGATGAAAAGGGGGATTTGAAAGGAAATGAAGTAAGCTTCAGTGGCAGAGAGATTCCAAAAGGAGCTGAGAGGTCACTCTGGTGGGCACTCTTATGCACAATATAGACAACCCTTTTTAGGTTCTAGTGAATTGGAGTAGCTAGCAGTAAATACCTGAAACTGGAAATGACGACCCAGAACCCACAAATCCTGAAGACGATTGTATAAAAATGTAGCTTATGAGGGTTGGCAATGTGACTAGGAAAGCCATACGGACCACACTCCCCTTTGTCTAGTTTATGGATGAATGAGCATAAAAATAGGGGAAGGAAAAAAACAAACAAACAAACAAAGGCACCCAGTGTTCTTTTTTACTTTGCTCTTTTTCACTTTAGTTATTATTCTTGTTATTTTTGTGTGTGTGGTAATGAAGGTGTCAGGGATTGATTTTGGTGATGAAAGCAAAACTATGTAATGGTACTGTGAAAAATTGAATGTACACTTCATTTTGTGACTGCATGGTATGTGAATATATCTCAATAAAATGAATTTTTTTAAAAAGTGCTGAAAGCAAACAACTGCCAACCAAGAATTTTATATCTAGTATTATTGTTTGAAAAATAAGGGAGAGACACTTCTGGGAAGATGATTTAATAAGGACAGGCAGAATTCACTCCTCCATGAAAAGCACCTTGAGAAGAGGCAGAACTTATGCAAACCAGCAGTTCTGGGGCTCAGGAGGTCAGGGAAGACCATTGCAGCATATAAGGAAGACCTGGATGAAAAAATGGAGAAACTGTGACTAAGAAATTGTGGTGAGTAATCTCAGCTGTGACACCTGGTGCCCCTCCTCCCCCCTGGCCCCAGCACCTGTGGGACTGATGGATTTTCCAGCTGGAGAGGTGTAGCTCAGTCCTTCTCCAGTTGAGGGCCAGTGAAGCTAACCCTCTTGGTTCTGCAGCCTAGAGCCTTTCTTTGCAGTAGCTATGAAGCACATGACTCCACTAATCCTACAAACTGAGAGACTGAAGCAAGAGACTAATCTCCATTGGGTTTCCCATCACCCACCCTTGAGGGTGGCAGACAGGCTCAGTCCTGGGTACACTCTTGGTCAGTGAAGTTAACCCTCTCAGTCCTGCAACCTAGAGCATTTCCACAGCTCAGTTGGTTCTGCAGATTGTGAGACTGTCATGAGGCACTGTTCTGCACCAGGGTGCCCAGCACCCAACCCCCACCAATGAGGCAGGCAGATTCAACACATCTGGCTCTCATCTGGCTGGCTGAAGCAGGCTGGGAGAGACAGGGGGATGTGACACTGCCCTGTGCCAGCTTCTGGCTGGAAGGGGTCACACAACTTTGAACCTTTCTACACAGGAGCCCAGGGTGCACACACCCCCACTATTTCCACAAACAGAGAAGCTTCAGCAAGTGACTGAGCTCGACAGCAGTTCCAGGCACCCTTCCTCAACCCTTGAGGCTGACAGCCTCAAGTACACCTGGGTCATGCCTGGTGGGCAGTGACTGTACTATCCTTAGGAAAATAGGGGGATGTGGAAGAGTTTGACTCAACTATTGGCTGTTGAAATAAACAGTGGGGGCCCATAGCTGTTGTCATTTCTGGACAGACTCCCACAGCACTGTGGGGTTTTATACCTGCTCACTGTAGAATCAGAGGTGTCAGAAGACATAAAAAATAACTTACCTTTGTAGGGCTGTGGGGAATACATCATTGAAGAGTGCCATCTGCTGAAAGGTGGAGAAGGTACAGCCTGAGAAGCTGCTATCCTGACCCTTTATCTAGGGCCCATTAGTATGGGTCAGAACCCTATGCATTGGATGCTGGCCCTTGTTTGAATGTGAAGGAAACCTTAAACATGAACGCAATCAATGAAAAAATCTTAGGCAAGAGGGAAACCAACCTTTAAAATAATCTTATAATCATATGCCCCAAAATCAGAAAAAAATTACAAGGCATCTTAAGAAAAAAAGAAGATATGGCCAAACCAAGTGATCAAATTAAAAAGTCTGAGGAAATACAGAATTTGGAAATAATAACCAAAGATGATCAAAATGTCAAAAATAATTCAATGAGATGGTTAAAGAGATAAAGGATATTAAGAAGATACTAGGAGGTTAGGATGGGGCAAGATGGTGGAGTGATGTGTGAAATTTAGTTACTCCTCTAGAGAAGCTAGTCAATAGGCAGTAACTGTCTGCAACAACTGTTTGGGGGAACTTCAGTGACCAGACACACATTATACACCAGTCTGGAACAGGTGGAACAGCTGAGAGTGCAGTAAAGAACTGAAAAATTGATATGGATTATATCCTCCTCCTGAGACATGGGCCTGACTGGACTAGGAAAATCTGATTGGGGTCAATCACATCTGGGTGACCCCTTCATTAAAGTTTACATAGGGGTGGGGCAAGCCCAGAAAACAAGAGCTGAAAAATTCTGATCAACTAAAGATAAGCTACGCTAGAGGTCTAGAATGAGTTGAACTGAAAACCAAAGAACAGTTACAAAACAAAGACAACCAACAAGAAAACCCTAGGTAAAAGACTGAAAATGAGCTCCAGAATAAACTAATCAAGAAAATCAGATGTCTTGACAGCAAAACATCATGAGTCATACTAGGAAACATGAAGACATGGACCAGCCAACGGAACAAAATGAACAGTTCAACTGAGATAGAGGAGTTCAAACAACCAATTAAAGGTGTTCAGAAAAACTTCAAAATCAAGTCAAAAAGCTCAGGGAAAATGTGGGAAAAGAGATGAAGGATATAAAGAATACACTGGATGATCATGAAGAATTCATAAGCTTGAAAAAACAAATGGCAGAATGTATGGGAATGAAAGGCACAATACTACAGATGTGAAGCACAATTGAGACATACAACAGCAGTTTGAAGAGGTGGAAGAAAGGATCATAGAATTAGAATTCAGAACATCTGAAATCTTACCAAAAAAGAACAGAGGGAGAAGGATGGAAAAATATGAGCAGAGTCTTAGGGAACTGAATGACAACATGAAGCATATGAATATACATGGAGAAGGGAAAAGGGGCAGAAAGAATAATGGAAAAAATCACTTAAAATTACCCAACACTTACAAAAGACACAAAATTAGAGATTCAAGAAGTGCAGCATACCCCAAACAGGATAGACCAGAATAGACCAATTCAAAGACACTTACTGATTGGATTGTCCATTATCAAAGACAAAGAGAAAATTCTGAAAACAGCAAGAGAAGAGCAATCCATCATACACAAGGGAAGCTTGATAAGACTATATACCAATTTCTCCACAGAAACCATGAAGGGGAGAAGGCAATGGGATGATATATTTAAGAAATTGAAGAGAAAAACTGCCAATCAAGAATTCTAAATGAGAAAAAACCATCCATCAAAACTGAGAGTTTAAAATATTTTCAGGAAAACAGACAGAGAGACTTTGTGAACAAGAGACCTGCTCTACAAGAAATACTAAAGGGAGTGATACAGGCTGATAGGAAAATACAGGAGAGAGTGGTTTGGAGAAGAGTGTAGAAAGGAAGACTATCAGGAAGAGTAAAAGGAGAGAGAAGAAAATAATATGTGACATGTAAAATCCAAGAGACAAAATGGTAGAAGAAAGTACTTCCCTTACCTCTCTCTCTAAGTGAACTTTGCCATTAAACATGCTGCCATCCCCCACACATGAGACATGACAACCAGGGGTGTAAATATCCCTGGCAATGTAGGACATGACTCATAGTGATCAATCTGGAACTGGCATTGAGGGTTTGGGAAAGACTTATTGACCAAAAGTGGGAAGAGAAATTTAACAAAATAAAGTTTCATTGGCTGAGAGATTCCAAATGGAGTCAAGAGGTCATTCTGGAGGTTATTCTTACGTGGTATATAGATATCCCTTTTTAGTTTTTAGTGTATTGGAATAGCTAGAACCAAAAAGCTGAAACTGTTGAACTGCAACCCAGTAGCCTTGATTCTTTAAGATGATGGTTCTATTCTGGTCTTTTCTGTTTGGGGTATGCTTACACTGTGTGACCACGTGATTGTGAAAATCTTGTGGATTGAAATCAATTTATCCAATATATGGACAGACAAGTAGGAAAAAATGGGACAAAAGTAAAAGAATAATAGGGAGGGATGGGGGAATGGGATGTTTGGGTCTTCTTTTTTACTTTAATTTTTATTTTTATTCTTATTTTTTTCTGGTGGTAGTGAAAATGTTCAAAAATTAATTGTGGTGATGAATGCACAACAATTTAATGGTTCTTGAACAATTAATTGTATACTTTAGATGATTATATGGTATGTGAATATATCTGAATAAAATTGAAAAAATAAAGTACTGTCCTTAGAGTACTAACATTAAATGTTAATGGATTAAACTACCAATAAAAAGACATAGACTGGCAGAATGGATTAAAAACCAGGGCCCATCTACACACTGTCTACAAGAAACTCATTTGATACAAGGACAAAAATAGGTTGAAAGTGAAAGGTTGTAAAAAGATATTTCACGCAAACCATAACCAGAAAAGAGCATGGGTAGCTATATTAAAATCAGGCAAATTGGACTTCAAATGTAAAACAATTAAAAGAGACAAACAAGGACATAACAATCATAAATATTTATGCACTGAGCCAGACTGCCCCAAAATACATGAGGAAAACACTGACATCACCAAAAGGAGAAGTAGATACCTCTACAATAATAGTTGGAGGCTTCAATACACCACTCACATCAATGGATAGAACTAGACAGAGGATCAATAAGGAAACAGAGATGTTGAATTGTATGATAAATGAACTAGAATTGACATTTCTAGAACACTACACCCCACAACAGCAGGATACACATTTTCTCAAGTACTCATGACAGATACTTTACAATCTAGTTACCATTACCATAAGCTTTCCCCTGATAATCTATGCTCTCAGATTTAATTGAGTGTGCACGTTATAGTTAGTCCATATTAGTGAGGTATTATAATGCTTATCTTTTTGTTGCTGGTTTATTTCACTTAGCATACTGTCCTCAAGGTCTATACACATAGTTGCATTCCTCATAACTTCATTTCTTCTTGCCATTGTTCAATATTCCATTGAATGTATATGCCACAGTTCACCATTCCATTTATTGGTCAATGTACCCTTAGGTCACCTCCATCCATTTCCAGTCATGAACACTGCCACCATAAACACCAGTGTGCAATGTCCATTTGTGCCCATGTGATCAGTTCTTCCAAGTATATACCCAATTATGTGGTATATAATGGAAACCAAATGGAAACCCCATAGTTAGCTTCCTGTGGAACCATGACACTGCCCTCCAGATGGACTGCACCATTCTACTTTCCTACCACCAGTGAATAGGTGCATACCTCTCTCAACATTTTCAGTGATACTTGTACCCCTGTTTATTTTTAAACAGCTTTATTCACACACCATACAATCCATTTTAACTAACCAATCATGATTCTCAGTATAATCACATAATCATGCATTCACCACCACAATCTATATGAGGACATTTCCATTCCTTCCAAAAATAAAGAGGAAAAGGAGAAAAAAATGAAGAATAAAAATATAAAAGATAGAAGAAAAATAAATTTGAAATAAAACACAATGAAAAGTCAGACAAAACCACCAAGAATCACATATCACTACATTATGTCTCCCTCTTATAGAAATTTATCTTTGGTATATTGACTTTGTTACAATTAATGGAAGCATCTTACAGTGTTACTGTCAACTATAGACTCTAGTTTGTATTGATTGAATTTTTCCCCATACCATCCAATTTTCAACACCTTGCAATGTTGACATTCATTTGTTCTCCCTCATGTAAAAACATTCTTATATTTGTACATTTAATCACCATCATTGACCACTCTAGGTTTCACTAAGTTATACAATCCAGTCTTTATCTTCCGTCTTTCCTTCTGGTGTCATACATGCCCCAGCCTTCCTCTTTCAACTGTGCTCACACTCATCTTTGTTCATAGTACTTACAGTATTATGCTACCATCACACAGTATTATGCTATCCATGTCTGGATCCATACAATCAATCCTGTTGGACTTTATGTTCTCCTTCAGCATCAAAAGCCCACTTTCTAACCTCTTTCTATTGCCTCATAGCCTGCATTGCAACCTTCGCTCTCAAATATCATTCATCAGTGTTAGTTCATTTTAGTGAGTCCATAGAGTATCCACCTTTTGTTCCTAGGTAATTTCACTCAATGTAATGTCTACTTTCTACCATTTTGAATTTTGGAATTTATATGTCATATCTTATTTTATTTTCCCTCTCTGTCTCTTTTTACTTTCACTGACTGTCTTCATTTCTATTCTCTTCTCTAAACCGCTCTCTCCTGTCATTTCCTATCTGCCTGTAGTGCTCCCTTTAGCATTTCGTGTAGAGCAGATCTTTTGTTCACAAACTCTCTCAGTGTGTGTTTGAAAATATTTTAAACTCTCCCTCATTTATGAAGGATAGTTTTGCCAGACATAGAATTCTTGGTTGGCAACTTTTGTCTTTCAGTATCTTAAATATATCATGCCACTGCCTTCTCACCTCCATGATTTCTACTGAGAAATCCAAACATAGTCTTATTGTGCTGCCTTTGTATGTGATGGATTGCTTTTCTCTTTCTGCTTTCAGAATTCTCTCTTTGTCTTGGGCATTTGATGACTGATTATTAAGTGTCTTGGAGTAAATATTTTGGATCTATTCTGTTTGGAGTATGCTGTGCTTCTTGGATCTGTACTTTTATGACTTTCATAAGAGATGGGAAATTTTCAGTGATTATTTCCTCCATTATTCTTTCTGCCCCTTTTCCCTTCTCTTCTCCTTCTGGGACACCCGTGACACATATATTCATGCACTTCATATTGTCATTCAATTCCCTAAGACCCTGCTTATATTTTTCCATTCATTTCCCTATCTGTCCTTTTGTGTGTTGGATTTTCTATGTCTTGTCCTATAGTTCTTGAATCTTTTCTCCCGCCTCTTCAATTCTGCTGCTGTAGGTCTCCATTGTGTTTTTCATCTCTTCTATTGTGCCTTTCAATCCCTTATGTTCTGGCAATTGTTTTTTCAAATTTTCATGTTCTTCCTTATGTTTGTCCAATATCTTCTTCATGTCCCTCATCTATTTTGCCATATCTTCCCTCAACTTGTCAATTTGATTTTTGAGTAGATTTAGCATATTTGTTTGAAGATCTTTAATTAGTTGTTTCAACTCCTGTATCTCATTTGAAGTGTAAGATTTTTCCTTTGACTGGGCCATATGTTCATTTTTTTCTAGTGTGATTTGTAATTTTTTGTTGCCTAGGCATATGGTTTCCTTGATTGCCCCAATCAGATTTTCCCAGACCAGATATGCCCTGATCTTAGGAGGATGTAATCTGTATCAGCTTTCCCTGAGGATGAGACCAGCAAGTTGTCAAACTTTCATGTGAGGCCTCTAGACACTGTGCTTTTCCTATCCTGCCCAACAGGTGGTGCTTCTCAGCCCACAGCTCCTTACTGGCATAAGGAGGTGCATTGCCTTTAATTCTCAGTAGACCGTGTCCCTGCCAGAGGCTGAGAGTGTCAGAAGCCAAGCTTAAGCTGTTTCTGTTTTGTTCCCTTGGTCTGAAGGTCTGAGTTCTCTGAGAGAGGGCAGCCACTTTAGCTGGGCCCTGCCTCCCCTTTTTTCTTAGGGAAGATAATTCCTTTAGGGATTTATTGCCTACATTTGACTTCTTCCTTTGTCTCTCTACCTTTCTTAACTCCACCCTTGCCTGGGTCAGTGCTGACAATTGAAAATACCTGAGGCTTTCTCTAATGAGCTACTCAGAATGAGAGAAAAAAAAAGGAAAAAAGAAAGAAATCCCCTTTTCAGAGCCAGACCACAGCCACCCAGTTACCAGTCAAGAAACAGAGTTGATGCCTGGTTTTATGTGCCCCATTTCTTGGCACACACCCCTCTTCAGTATTCTGAACTCAGCTGGCTCCAAAAGCCCTCTGCTTTTATTTATGCATTCTTTTTCCCCATCAGCCCTGCCTCCTTTCTGCTGGGAGCAGCCTCTGGTTCCTTTTCTGCTTGCTCTGGGCTTATCTGTGCTCATAGCTTGTATTCAGCAGTCCAAATTCATTATCTAAAACTGCAGTTGGGGCTTGGTTGAGCTACATTCCTGCGCTCCTGGTAGGAACTGCTTCTTTTTCCCACAGGGAAGTGTTTCAACTCAGCCTGCCATGCCAGTGGAGAAGGGTTGCCAGCTCCAGTTTGGGGTGCTTTACTTACAGTTCTCATGCAGTGATCTCAGCCATTCCACCCATTCCAGACTGGTGTATGATGTGTGTTCAGTCACAGATTTCCCCCAACAGTTGTTTCAGACTATTTACTAGTTGTTCCTGGCTATATGCTAGATGTTCCAGGGGACTAACTAAATTCCACACCTCCCTATGCCACCATCTTACCCCACCTCCTTCATTCATTCTTTAGCCATTTGTATTTCATCTTTGGAAAAATGTCCATTAATGTATTTTGCCTATTTTTACTTTGGTTGTTTGTCTTTTTATTGTTGAGTTGTAAGATTTCTTTATGTGTCCTGGATTGCAAACCTTTATCAGGTAAGTGGTTTGCAAGTGCTTTCTCCTATTGAGTCGGCTGCCTTTTCACCCTTTTGACAAAGTCCTTTGAAGTAGAGAAGTATTCAGTTTTAAGGAGGACACATTTATGTATTTTTTTCTTTTGTTGTTTGTGCTTTGGTTGTAAGGTTGAGGAAACTACTCCTATTGCTAGACCTTGAAGATGCTTACATGTATTTTCTTCTAGGCTCTTATATTTAGATCTTTGGTCCATTTTGAATGAATTTTTGTATAGGGTGTGAAAGAGTCCTCTTTCATTTTTTGGATATGGATATCCAATTCTCCCAACACTATTTATTGAAAAGACTGTTCTATCCCCATTGAGGGCACTTGGGGAGCCTTGTCAAATATCAATTGACCATAAATATGAGGGTCTATTTCTGAACACTCAATTTGATTCCATAGATAAATATGTCTATCTTTATGCAAGTACCATGCTGTTTTGGCTGTTGTAGATTTATAATATGCTTTAAGGCCTGGAAGTATGAGCCCTCCCACTTTATACTTCTTTTGATGAGGTGTTTGGCTATTTGAGGCCCCTTACCCTTCCAAATAAATTTGATAATTAGCTTTCTACAAAGTAGGCTGTTGGAATTTTGATTGGTATTGCATTGAATCTGTACATCAATTTGGATAGAATTGATATGCTAATGATATTTAGCCTTCTAATCCATGATTACAGGATGTCTTTCCTTTAATTTATGTCTTCTTTGATTTCTTTTAACAGTGTTTTGTAGTTCTCTGTGTACAGAACCTTTACATCTTTAGTTAAGTTTATTCCTAGATATTTAATTCTTTTAGTTGCTATTTGTTTCAGTTTGCTAAAGCTGCTGGAATGTATTAAAACAGAAATGGGTTGGCATTTTTAATGGCATTTTATTAGATTACAAATTTACAGCTCTAAGGCCATGAAAATATCCAAATTAAGGCATCTTGTTGAAGAAACTTTCTGTGAGGAAAGGCTGCTGGCATCCAGTGTTCCTCTGTCACATGGGAAGGCACATGGTGATATCTGCTGGTGCTTCTCTCCTGGTTCTGGTTTTATTGTTTGTCTCCAAATGCCTCTGAACACTTCTCTTTCAGCTTCTCAGGGTGCTTCTTGCTTCTCTTGGGGCATTTCCTCTCTAAGTGTCTGTGGGTCCTCTCAGCTTCTCTGGGGCAAACTCTTAGCTTCTCTCCAAAATGTCTCTCCATGCTCTCTGAGTTTCATCTACCTTTAGTCTTCTCATAAAGGACTCCAGCATGGGTGCTAAGACCCATCTTGAATGGGCTGGGTCACATCTCCACGGAAACAACCTAATCAAAATATTCCACCCAATCAAAATGTTTCTGCCCCAAAAGAATGGATCAAAAGAACATGGCTTTTTGGGGGGTACATAACAGCTCCAACCCAGCACACTCCACCTCTGCAGCACAAAAAGCATGTTCTTTCCATATGCAAAATACATTCATTTCATCACAATATTAAAAGAGCCTCAAATCATTTCAATAACAATAAATAAGTAGAAAGTCAACAAAATCAGTTTAGGCATGGTTTGTCCTAAGGCAAAATTCCCCTCTGGTTGTGGACCTGTGAAACTTAGATGAAGTTATCTGCTTCCAAAGGAGGGACAGTCATAGGATAAAATGTTCCCATCTCCATAGGGAGAAATTGGAAGGAAAACAGGAATCAAAGGTCTAAAACAGTTTTGAATACCTGAAAGACAAACTACATTATATTTCAAAGCCTGAGAATCATTTACAGAAAGATGTTTTATCATCAGGGCTTGAGAGAGTGGCAGTCCCACACTCTGCAAGGGCTTATGCAGCAGCCCTGCTCTCTTCAAACACTGGGGTGAACATTTCAACATCTCCAAGCATTGGGGAGACAACCTTGTTCTTGGCATCCCCCTCTTCAAGCATCAGGGTGGCATGTGGACTCTGCCATTGACAGGGCAAACACTCAACCCCCTTAGAACAGTGGGCTGCTGGTCAGACTCTCCCCAATCCCTGGGGAATGTGCTCTGCCCTCTCTTAAGACTGAGGCAGCAGCTTTCTTCCTGAACAATGGGTAAAAGACCCATCCTCTGCAAACTTCAAGGCAAACTCACCCTCTCCACGTGAATGGGGTGATCTGTTTTCCTGTCCCAAGCTTTCTTTGCTCCAGACCTCAATTTCCATGATTCTGCCTTTGAAGTCATTTTTTCTTCAATCTGTCACTTTTAGTCCAGGCTGGCAGTTGTTCTGCTCATACAGATCTTGCAAAAACTTGTCTGTTTGGCATGCAGAAAACAGGGATCCCAACCAACAGACAATAGAACTTTCCACAAATCACTTCTGGATAACTCCGTCTCCAATCCTGGCTTGCCCTGAGATGTCCTGAGATGGCTGACTGGTTCCATGTTTGGTTAAACATGTGGGGCACTATTCTCTGGGGTCTCACTTTCTGGAAGCCCAGAATTTTCCAGACCATCAATTTCTGGTTTCCTTGTACTCAAGTGTTCAGTTCTCAGCTTATCCCTTTCCTCTTGCACTTTGCTATAAGTTTCAAGGAGAAGTCAGGCTGTGTGTTCCACATTTAGTTTGGAAATTTCCTCAGCCAGATATCCCAGCTCATCACTTTCAAATTCTCCCTTCCATCCAACACCAGGATGCAATTCTGCCAAATTCTCTGCCACTATAAAAGAAAGATCACCTTTCTTCCACTGGTATTGACACATTCATCATTTCTGTCCAAGGCCGCATCAGAGGTGGTCAAGGTGTTTGATGAAAAGTCAGCGCTGAGCCTTCCCCTGTATGTGGTGATTCAATTTTCTCTTGCTGCTTTCAGGATTCTCTCCTTCTCTTTGGCTTCTGACTTTCAGAATAGTATGTATCTTGTGTGGATCTATTTGGATTTATTGCATTTGGAATACTTTGGGCTTCTTGGATTGCATATTTATGTCTTTTATAAGGATTGGGAAGTTTTCAGCCATTATGTCTTCAAATATTTTTCCTGGCCCAATAATGTGCAAAATTTGCACTTCATATTGTCAGTCATTTCCCTGAAACGCAGCTCAAAATTTTCCATTATTTTATCCATATATTCTTTTGCATGTTTGAGTTTGCTTTCTGCGTCCTATAGTTTGCAGATCCACTCTTCTGCATCTGTAAATCTGCTGCTCTGTGTCTCTAGTATATATTAATTGTCATCTATAGTGTCTTTCATTTACATAAGAGCTGCTATTTTTCTATGTAATCTTTCAAATTCTTCTTTATGCTTTCCTAGTGTCTTCTTTTTAAAATTCAGTTTTATTGAGCTATATTCACATATCATACAATCATCCACAGTTACAATCAATTGTTTACAGTATCATCATATAGTTGTGCATTCATCACCACAATAAAATTTTGAACACTTTCATTACTACAAAAAAATTTAAAAAAATTAAAATACAAGTGAAAAAGAACATACAAAAACATCCAATCTCTCCATCCACCCTATTATTAATTTAATTTTCTTCCCTTTTTTTCTACTCATCTGTCGGTACACTGGATAAAGGGATGGTGAGCCACAAGGTTTCACAATCACACAGTCACACCATGTAAGCTATATAGTAATACAATTGGTTTCAAGAATCAAGGCTACTGGGTTGCAATTCAACAGTTTCATGTTATTTGGTTCTAGCTATTCCAAAACACTAAAAACTAAAAAGAGATATCTATATAATGCATAAGAATAACCTCCAGAATGACCTCTCAACTCCATTTGAAATCTCTTAACCACTGAACTTTTATTTTATTTCATGTCTCTTCCTCATTTTGGTCCAAGATGGCTTTCTCAATTGCACAATGCAGTGCCCTGGATATCACTGGGAGTCATGTACCACATTGCCAGAGATATTTACAGCCCTAGGAGTCTTTTCCCACATGGTGGAGCAGTGAGGTTACTTGCAGTATTGGCTTAGAGAGAGAGGACACATCTGGGCAACAAAAGAGGTTCTCTGGGGGTGATTCGTAGACACAGTTATAAGTAGGCTTAACCTCTCCTTTTCAGTAATGTGATTCATAAGGGCAAGCCCCAAGATCAATGGATTGGGTTTCTAAATTGGTAATGCTTGTGAGAATATCAGTAAATCCCCAGGTGCAAAAGTTTAATATTTCCACACTTTTACCCAGGCCATCAAAGGGGCTTTGCAAATACATTTTTATTCTCTGCCCAAATTACTTTGGAATGTGTCAGGGCTTCCAACTAACTTGTACAAACCAACCAGATCTCATTCCCTACTCAAAGTTCCCTGTAATTTTGGTGTTTGAATAAACTGACTATACAAGTTAAATTTTACAGTCTGCTACAGAAAATATAGATTTTGCATCTCTTCCTTTGGTCTCACACAGAAGTTGAAGTTTTAAAACACCATCAATATTTTCTTCTCCATTTAGTCTCATTTGCCTTAGTCCTAAACAAATCCATTTCATTCATATCTCTAATTTAAAGTCTGAACTCTTTTTCATCTTTTCAACAGTTGCTGTATGGGGTTATACTGACATTCATAGCCACCAAACCCTAGCTCTGAGTCTCAGGTTTCACACAGATAACATGAAGTTTCAGAGACTGACCAGGTAATACACAAAGAGCTCAGGATCTCAGAATTTGGAGAATACCATTACAACTCAGGAACTGATATGAGATTACAATCTAGAGACCTTTACAATAAATCTTCCCCTGCTAACCTATGCTCTAAGATTCAATTCTCAGAGTTTGCACATTATAGCTAGTCCATATTTGTGAGGTATTACAATGTTTGTCTTTTCCTTTCTGACTTATTTCACTCAAAATGCTATCCTCAAGGTCCATTCACCTAGTTGCATGCTGCACCACTTCATTCCTTCTTGCAGCTTCTCAATATTCTATTGTATGCTTACATCACAGTTCACCATTCTGTTAATCAGTCAATGTACCCTTAGGCCACTTCCACCCTTGCAAATCATGGATACTTCCACCATAAACACCAGTGTGCAAATGTCCATTCATGTCCCTGCTCTCAGTTCTTCCAAGTATATACCCAATAACGGAGTTGCAGGACCTTATGGCAACCCCATAATTAGCTTCTTGTGGGACCACCACGTTGTCCTCCAGATGGGCAGCACTATTCTACTTCCCCACCAACAGTGATTTTGTACATCCCTTTCTTTGCATTGTCTCCAGCTATTGTATCCCACTGTTTATTTTTCCCACTGAAATTTTACGGAAATATATTCACATTCCATACAATCATCCACAGTGTACAATCAATTGTTCACAGTATCATCATATAGTTGTGTATTCATCACCACAATCAGCCCTTGAACACATTCATTACTCCAAAAACATTAAAATAAGAATAGTAAAAAGAAAAGTAAAATAAAATACAATAAAAAGTCAGACAACATCACCACCATGAAGAATCCCATACCGCTCCATTATATCCCCTTTTTATAGACATTTAGCTTTGATATATAGCCTTTGTTACAATTAATGGAATCATATTACAATGTTACTGTTAAGTATAGACTCTAGTTTGCCTTGATCATATTTTTCCCCAAAACAATCCCATTTTCAGCACCTTGTAAAGTTGACATTCATTTATTCTCCCACATAAGAAAACATCGTTATATTTTTACAGTTAATCAACATCGTTGACCACTCTAGGTTTCACTAAGTTATAAGCTCCTAGTCTTTATCATCTATCTTTCTTTCTGGTGTCCTACATGCCCCTAGCCTTCCTCTTTCAACTGTACTCACAGTCTTCTTTGTTCAGTGTACTTACAATATTGTGCTACCATCACACAGTATTGTGCTTTCCATTTCTAGATCTATACAATCAATCCTGTTGAACATTCTATGCTCCCAAATAGAGTGCCCGATGTCTACCCACTTGTTATCTCCAAGATTATCTGTGTTCTCAGCTTTAACTCTCGAGTTTGCTCATTAATGTTAGTTCATACTGGTGGGACCATACCATATTTGTATTTTTCTTTCTGGATAATTTCACTCAACATAACATCCTCAATGTTCATCCACATTGTTAGATGCTCAGTACTTTATTCTGTCTTACAGCTGTGTAATATTCCATCATATGTATGTACCACACTTTGTTTATCCACTCATCCATTGATGGACATTTGTGCTGTTTCCATTTCTTGGCAATCATGAATAATGCCATGATAACATCAGTTTACAAATGTCCATTCATGTTCTTAACTTTCAGTTCCTCTGAGTATATGCCTAGTAATTCAATTGCTGGATCATATAGCAATTCTACACTTAGCTTCCTGAGGAACCACCACACTGTCTTCCAGAATGGCTGCACCATTCTACATTCCAACCAGAAGTGAATAAGTATGCCTGTTTCTCCACATCCTCTCTAGAACTTGTAATTTTCTGTTTTTTGATGATGGCAATCCTAGTAGGTATGAAATGATATCTCACAGTGGTTATGATTTTCATTTCCCTAAGTGCCAGTGAAGTGGAAAACATCTCCATATATTATTGAGCCATTTATATTTTTTCTTTAGAAAATTGTCTGTCCATGTCTTTGACCCATTCTTAGATTGGGTTTTTTGTATTTTTGCTTTTGAGTTTTAGGATCTCTTTATACATTCTGGATATTAAACCCTTATCTGATATGTAGTTTCCAAATATTGTCTCCCATTGAGAAGGCTGTCTTTTTAATTTTCTGACTATGGCCTTTGATGCACACAAGTGTTCAATTTTAAGGAGATCCCATTTATCTATTTCTTCTTTCACTGCTTGCACTTTGAGTGTAAGGTCTAGGAAACCATCTCTTTCCACAGGATCTTCAAGATATTTCCCTGTATTTTCTCCTAAAAGTTTTATGTTCCTAGCTCTAATGTTTATGTCTTTTAGACAATTTGAGTTACTTTTTGTAAAATGTGTCAGATTGGAGTCATCTTTCATTCTTTTGGATGTGGATATCCTGTTCTCCAAACACCATTTATTGAAGAGGCTGCTCTGTCACCGTTGCATTGGTTTTACTGCCTTATCAAAGATCAATTGTCTTTAAATGAGAGGGTCTATTTCTGGACACTCAATTTTATTCCATTGGTTGGGATATATATCTTTATGCCAGTACCATGCTGTTTTGCTGCCAGTACCCTGTAGCTTTGTAATATGCTTTAAAGTCAGGTAGTGTGAGAACTCCTACTTCATTCCTCTTTCTCAAGCTATTTTTGGTATTTGGGGAAGCCTGCCCTTCCAAATAAATTTGGTTATTGGTTTTTCTATTTCTGCAAAGTAAGCTTTTTTGGAATTTTAGTTGATATTGCATTGCATCTATTAGCCATTTTATGCAAAATTGACATCTTAACTAAATTTAGTCTTCCAATCCATGAACACCATATGTCTTTTCATTTATTTAGTTCCTCTGTGATTTTTTTTACCAGTTTCTTGTAGTTATCCACAAGGTCTTTTGTGGTCTTGGTTAAGTTTATTCCTAGATATTTCATTCTTTTGGTTGCTATTGTAAATGGCATTTTTTCTTACCTCCTCATGTTACTTATTACTAGTGTATAGGAACACTACTGATTTTTGTTTGTTGATCTTGTACCCTGCCACTTTGCTGTATTCATTTATTAGCTCCAGTAACCTTGACATTTATTTTTCAGGATTTTCTACATATTGTATCATGTCATCTGCAAACAGTGAATGTTTTACTTCTTCCTCTCCAATTTGGATGCCTTTTATTTCTTTTTCTTGCTTAATTGATCTATCTATAACTTCCAGCAAGATGTTGACTAACAATGGTGATGTTGGGCAGCCTTGTCTTGTTCCTGATCTTAGAAGGACAGTTTTTAATCTTTCCCCATTGAGTATGATGTTAGCTGTGGGCTTTTCATATGTTGCCTTTTTCATATTGAGGAAGGTCTCTTCTATTCTTATCCTTTTGCGTGTTTTCATTAAGAAAGGATGTTGAATTTTGCCAAATGCCTTTTCTACATCAATTGAGATGATTGTGTGTTTTTTCCACTTTGATTTATTGATGTGGTGTATTACATTAATAGATTTTCTGGTGTTGAAAAAGACTTGCATACCTGGAATAAATCCCACTTAGTAATGGTGTATAATTATTTTAATGTCATGCTGGCTCTGATTTGCAAATTTTTTTATTAAATTCAGTTTTATTGAAATACATTCACACACCATACAATCATCCATGGTATACAATCCACTGTCCACAGTATGATAACATAGTTATGCATTCATCACCACAATCTATCTCTTGCAAATATTTTTGAGAGGTTTTGTGTCTATATTCATGAAAGAGATTGGTCTATAATTTTATTTTTATAGTATACTTTTCTGGCTTTGTTATTAGGGTGATGGTGGCTTCATAGAAGGAGTTGTGTAGTTTTCCCTCCTCTTCGATTTTTTTGAAGAGTCTCAGCAAGATTGGTACTAATTCTTTCTTGAATGCTTGGTAGAATTCACATGTGAAGCCGTCTGGTCCTGGGCCTTCCTTTTGGGGAGGTTTTGATGACTCAGTCTCTTTACTTGTGATTGGCTTGTGGAGTTCATCTGTTTCTTCTCAGGTCAATGTTGGTTGTTCATGCCTTTCCAGGAAATTGTCCACTTTGTCTAAGTTCTCTAGTTTATTAGCATATAGTTGCTCATAGTATCCTCCCCCTATCTCCTTATTTCTGTTAGGTGAGTAGTTATGTCCCCTTTCCCATTTCTAACTACCATTATAGTAGGTCAAGCCCTCAATCTTGGTGCTTGCCCTTATGAAGCTTGTTACTGCAAAGGAGAGGCTAAGCAACATGTGACATGGCTCCCAGGGATGAGCCTGAACCTGACATCATGGGATTGAGAAAGACTTCTTGACCAAAACAGGGAAGAGAAATGAAACAAAATAAAATTTCAGTGGCTGGGAGATTTCAAATGGAATCAAGAGGTCATTCTGAAGGTTATTCTTATGCATTTTATAGGTATCTCTTTTTAGTTGTTAGTGTATTAGAATAGCTAGAAGAAAATACATGAAACCATTGATCTGCAATCAAGTATCCTTGATTCTTGAAGATGATTGTATAACTGTATAACTTATATGGTGTGATGGTGTGATTGTGATAACAATGTGACTCACACTCCTTTATCCAATGCATGGACAGATGAGTAAAAAAAAGGACAAAATGTAAATGAATAATAGGGGGGAAAGAAGTAGGAGATGTTTTGGATGTTCTTTCATACTTTAACTTTTATTTGTATTCTTTTCATTTTTATTTCTTGGAGTAATGAAAATGTTCAAAAAATTGTTTGTGGTGATGAATGCAGAACTATATGATGATACTGTGAACAATTGATTGTACACTTTGAATGATTGCATGGTATGTGAATATATCTCAATTAAATTGCATTAAAAAAGAATGCATTAAATGATGCTCAGCTTCACTAGCTAGTAAGGAAATTCAAATCAAATCCACAATGAGATATCTTTTCACACCTACTATAATGGCCACTATTAAACAAACAGGAAACCAGAATTGTTGGAGATGAAGTGGAGACATGGAAACACTCATTCACTATTGGTGGGAATGTAAAATGGTACAGCCACTTTGAAGACAGTCTGGTGGTTCCTCAGAAAGCTAAGTATAGAGTTGCCTTTTGATCCAGCAATTCTGCTACTTGGTGTATACCCAGAAGATCTGAAAGCAGAGAAGCAACAGACCCTTGCACGCTGATGTTCATAATGACATTATTCATAATTGCCAAAATATAGAAACAACCCAAGTGCCAATCACCAGAAGAATGGATAAACAAAATGAGGTATGTACATACAATGGAAAACTATTCAACATTAATAATGAAGTTCTGAAGCATGTGACAACATGGATGAACCTTGAGGATGTTATATTGAGTGAAATAAGTCAGACGCAAAATGACAGATATTGTATGATCTCACTAATATGAACTAATTGTACTATGTGAACTTGTAGATATAAAAATCTAGACTATAGGTTACCATGGGATATAATGAGGCTAGAGAATGGGGAACAGTTGCTTAACATGTGCAGAATGTTTAGCTAAGTTGAACTCAAACATTGGCAAATGGATAGAGGTGATGGTAGTACATTATTGTGAGTATAATAGTGCAGAATTGTGAGTGAATGTGGTTAAACAGGGTAGTTTAGAGTCATTTATTTCACCAGAGGGAAAACTAGAGGTGAAAACATTGGAGCGAATAGCATAGTGAATCTTCTGGTGGATGAAGATTATGATTAACAGTGCAAATATAAAGACGTTCTCTTCTGAACTAGAACAAATGTACAACACTATTACAAAGAGTTAATAATAGAGGGGTATTTGGGAGTAAATCTACCTATCACAAACTAAGGACTATGATAGTAATGGTTTAATATTCTCTCATCAACAGTAACAAATGTACCACCTCAATACTAGTGGTCAATAGTAAGGGGGATAAGGGATTTGGGATATTTTGTGTTTTATTTTATATTTTCATATTATTATTACCGGAGTAAAGATAATGTTCTAAAATTGTGGTGATGATTGCATAACTCTGTGATGATACTGAGAGCCATTGATGGTATACTTTGGGTGGATTGTATGGTAAGTATATATTTCAATAAAATTGCATTAAAAAAGAAAAAGGAAAAAATAGTACAGAGTTACCATGTATTCTTCACCTGCTTTCTTCCAGTGATAATATCTTCTGTAACCATAGTACATCAAATAAAAGCATAAAAGGTAATTAATGCTTAACATTATAAAAGGGAGGAATTAAGACATTCTCAGACAAACGAAAGCTAAGGAAGTTCATCATCACTTGACCTGTTCCACAAGCAACGCTAAAAGGAGTTCTTCAAAGTGAAAGGAAAAAACACTAAACAGTGGTTAAAAGTGTATTAAAGAAACAAAAACCTCTGATAAAAGTTCCTTGTTTGGTAATTATAAATGCCAGTATTATTGTATTGTAGTTTTTGGTATGTAACTCCACTTCTTACTTTGTACAGGTGCTAAAATGCAAATGGATATAAAGTAATGATAAATCTATGATCTCAGATATAAAATGCACAGAGATATAATTTGCAACAAGTGCCAAAATAAATGGGGATAAAGGGGTAGAGGAAGTGTGTATGTGTATGCCATTGAAGTCAAGTTGTTATCACATCAAATATTATTGTTACGTATTTGGAATGTTTAATTTTCACCCCATGGTACCCAAAAGGAAAATAAGTGAATAATACATCCAAATTGCAAAGAGAAGTGACTCAATATGGTACAATACAAAAAAATCAGATAAATATTATATTATGCATTAGTGGAAGAATTAAGAGACATAATGCACATTCTTCTCAAGTACACATGTATCTTTCTCCAGGACATACCATGTTTGAGATCATAAAAAAGATTCAATAAGTTAAAAATATTGAAATAATACATTGGATCTTCTCCAACCACAATAAAATGAAGCCTGAAACAAATAACAGGGTAAAATGGAAAATTCACAAATATTTGGAAATTTAGCAATGTATTCTAAAAGAAAACCAGTGGGTTTAAGAGAAAATCACAAGGGAATTTAGGATATGTCTTTAGGTGAATGAAAATGAAAATACCACATAACAATACTTATGGGATGCAAAAGGCAGTACTGAGAGGCACATTTATAGCTCTACTTGCTTACATGAAAAAGAAGAAAGACCTCAAATCAGATACCTAACCTCAAAACTGGAAGAAGTAGTAAAATGAGAGCAAATTAAATCAAAGCAAGCAGAAGAAAGGAAATAACAAGGATTAGAAAGGGGTAAAGTGAAATAAAGAATAAAATAACAATAGAGATACTCATCAAAACCAAAATTGGTTCTTGGAAAAGATCAATAAAAATGATGAATCTTTAACTAGACTGATAAAGAAAAAAAGAGAGAGGACAAAAATGACTACAATCAGAAATGAAAAAAGAGGCATTACTACAGGCCCCACTGAGATAAAAAGACTATACAAGGATACTATGAACAACTGTATGCCAACAACTTAGAAAGCCTAGAAGAAATTGGCCTATTCCTAGAAACACACAAACTACCTACACTGACTCAAGAAGGAATAGTTCTTAAATCAATAACCAATAAAAAGATGGAATCACTAATCATAAAACCTCCCAACAAAGAAAGCCAAGGGCAAGACTTCACAGGGGAATTTTACCAAACATTTCAAGAAGAATTAATACCAATCCTACTCATTAATTCAAAAAAATTCAAGAGGAGGGAACATTCCCTAATTCATTTTCTGAAAACTTTGTGTTAGAGAAGTTGTGGGTTTACAAAACAAACATTCATTAAATACAGGAATCCCATACACCTCCCTACCACCATTACCTTGCAGTGGTGTGGAGCAATTGTTACAATGGATGATAGCACTTTTTTGTAATTGTACTATTTTCTTTAACAGTAGTTAACTATGTTACAATTGATGAATGGTTATTACAACAGTATATTAACCTATAGTTTACATTAGGTGTATTGTTTTCCCATATACCACCCTATTATTAACACCTTGTAACAGTGCCATACATTTGTTATAATTCACAAAAGAACTTTCTTATACTTGTACTATCCACTATAGTCTATCACTACAGTAGGGTTCAGTGTGCCATACAGTCCTATGTTTTATCTTTTAATTTTTATTCTAGTAATATATATGACCTAAGTCTTCCCCTTTTAACCACATTCACCTACAGAATTCAGAACTGTTTATTACACTCACAATAATGTACTACCATCACCACCGTCCATTTCCAAACCTTTACCAAAAGACTAAATAGAACTACTGTACAAGTTAAGCATCAACTCCTTTTCTCTAACCCCAAGCTATCACCTGGTAATCTATGTTCTAGATTCTAAGTCTAAGAGTTTGTTTATTATAATTAGTTCATAACAGAGAGATCATACAAGATTTGTACTTTTGTTCTGGCTTATTTCATTCAACATAATATCCTCAAGGTTCACACATGCTGCCACTTGTTTCCAGACTTCATTCCTTCTTATTGCTGAATAATATTCCATCATAAGTATATACAACATTTTGTTTATCAATTCATTTTTTGATAAACACTTGGATTGTTTCCATTTTTTTTCAGCAGTTGTGGATAATGCCACTAAGAACATCAGTATGCAAATATCTATTTGCATCCCTGCTTTCAATCCTTCTGGATATATACCAAGTAGTGGGATTGCCAGATCATAAGGCAGCTCTATACTTAGCTTTATGAGGAAATGCCAAACCATTTTAAACAGCAGCTGCACCATTTTACTTTGCCACCAGAAGTGAATACGTGTTCCTATTTCTTCACATCCCCTCCAACACTTGTAGTTTCCTGTTTGTTTAATAGTGACCATTCTAGTAGGTGTGAAATGATCTCACTGTGGTTTTGATTTATATTCCCCTAATAACTAGTGATATTGAGCATCTTTTCATGTGCTTTTTAGATATTTGTATTTCCTCTTTGGAGAAATGTCTGTTCAAGTCTTTTGCCCATTTTATATTGGGTTGTTTGTCTTATTATTGAGTTGTAGGATTTCTTCATATATTCAGGATATTAAACCCTTAACAGATATATAGTTTCCAAATATTTTTTCCCATTGAGTAGGTTTTCTTTTTGCTTTCTTGATGAACTCTCTTGATGCACAAATTTTTTAATTTTGAGGAAGTCCCATGTATCTATTTTTTCATTAATTGTGCTTTGGGTGTAAAGTCTAAGAAACCATTGCCTACCACAAGATCTTGAACATGCTCGCCTGATTTTCTTCTAGTATTTTATGGTCCTGATTTTTATATTTAAGTCTTTGACCCATTTTCAGTTAATTTTTTATACACTGTGAGTTATGGGTCCTCCCTCATCCTTTTGTAAATGGATATCCATTTTTCATGGTACCATTTTGTGAAGAAACTCTTTTTTCCAAGTTGCATGGTCTTGGCAGCATTGTCAAATATCAATTAGCCAAATATGTGACTATTTCTGAACTCTCCATTCAATTCCATTACTCAATAGATCTATCTTTATGCCAGTACCATGCTTTTTTGACCACTCTAGCTTTGTTAATATGCCTTAAAGCAAGAAGTGTGAGTTCTTCAACTTCATTCTTCTTTTTCAAGATGTTTTTGACTATTCAGGGACACTTACCTACCCAATAAATTTGATAATTGGCTTTTCTATTTCTGCAAAGTAGGCTATTGGAGTTTTGATGGGATTGCATTGAATCTGTAGATCAATTTGGGTAGCATTGACACCTTAACAGCATTTAACCTTCCAATAGAGAATGTCTTTACATTTGTTTAGGTTTTCTTTGATTTATGTTAGCAATGTTTTGTATTTTTCTGTGCACAAGTGCTCTGCATCCTTGGTTAAATTTATTCCTAGATATTTGATTCTTTGGTGGCTACTATAAATGGAGTTTTTTTTCTGGATTTCTTCCTCAGATTGCTCAATACCAGTGTATAGATACACTACTTATTTTTGCATGTTCATCTTGTATCCCACCACTTAGCTAAACTTGTTTATTAGCTCTAGTAGGTAGCTTTATTGTAGATTTTTCAGAAATTTCTATATATAGGATCATGTCATCTGCAAATAAAGTTTTATTTTTTCCTTTCTAATTTGGCAGACATTTTTTTCTTGCCTAACTACTCTAGTTAGAACTTCTAGCACAATGTTGAATAACAGTTGTTGCAGTAGACATCCTTATCTTGTTCCAGATCTTTGAGGGAAAGCTTCCAGTCTTTCACCAATGAGTGTGATGTTAGCTGTGGGTTCTTTCATATACACCCTTTATCATGTTGAGGAAGTTTCCTTCTATTACAATTTTTTGAACTGCTTTTATCAAGATAGCATGCTGGATTTTGTCAAATGCTTTTTCTGCATCCATCAGGATGATCATGTGTTTTTCCCCTTCAATTTGTTAGTGGTGTATTATATTAATTGATTTTCTTGTGTTGAACTACCCTTGCATACCTGTGAGAAAATGCACTTGAACATGGTGTATGATTCTTTTAGTGTGCTGTTGGATTCAATTTGCATGTATTTTGTTGAGGGTTTTGCATCTATATTCATTAGAGAAATTGGTGTGCCATTTTCTTTACTTGTAGTAATCTTTATCTGGCTTTGGTATTAGGGTGACATTAGCCTCTTAGTGTGACTTAGGTGTTATTCTCTCCTCTTCAATTTTTTGGAAGAGTTTGAGCAGGATTTTTATTAATTCTTGTGGAATGATTTGTAGAATCCCCCTGTGAAGCTATTTGGGCCTGGGCTTTACTTTGTTGGGAGGTTTTTGATGAATGAATCAATTTCTCTACTTGGAATTGGTCTGTTAATGTCTTCTATTTCTTCTAGAGTCAGTGTAGTTTGTTCATGTGTTTCTAGAGATTTGTCCATTCCATCTAAGTTGTCTAATTTGTTGACATACCTTTGTTCATAGTAACCTCTTATGATCATTTTTATTTCTTTGGGGTCAGTAGTAATATTCTCCATCTCAGTTCTCATATTATTTATTTGCATCTTCTCTTTTTTTGTCAGTCTAGCTAAGGGTTTGTTGATTTTATTGATCTTTTCTGAAACTCAACTTTTGGTTTTGTTAATTCTCTCTATTGATTTTTTATTCTCAATTTCATTTATTTCTTCTCTAATCTTTGTTATTTGTCTTCTTCTGCTTGTTTTGGGATTAGTTTGTCCTTCTTTTTCTAATTTTTCCAGAAGTGCAGGTAGGTCTTTGATTTTAGCACTTTCTTCTTTTTAAATGTAAACCTTCACTGCATCCCATAAGTTTTGATATGTTGTGTCAAGTTATTTACTGAAATCCTTTCCAATTTCTTTTTGGACCCGCTGGTTGTTTGACAGTGCATTATTTAAATTCCATATATTTGTGGATTTTCCAGTTCTCTGCCTGTTACTGATTTCCAGCTTTGTTCCATTATGGTAAGAGAACATGCTTTGTATAATTTCAATCTTTTTTAATTTATTGCAACTTGTTTTGTGACCCAATATGTGATTTATCCTGGAAAATGATCCATCTGCACTTGAGAAGAAATTATATCCAGCTGTTTTGGGTTGCAGTGTTCTGTATATGTCTGTTAGGTCTAGTTCATTTATTGTATTATTCAAGTTCTCTGTTTCCTTATTGATCTTCTTTCTATCTATTGATGAGAGTGGTTTATTGATGGCTCCATATATTATTATAGATACATCTATTTTTCCTTTCAGTTTTGCTCATGTCTGCCTCATATATTTTGGTGCACTGTGATTAGGTGCATAAATATTTATGATTTTTATTTCTTCTTGGTGGATTGCCCTTTTTATTAATATATAGTGTCTTTCTTTGTCTTTTATAACAGTTTTTGACTTAATGTCTTTTTTTGTGATGTTAGTATATCGACTTCAGCTCTTTTTGGTTATTACTTGCATGGAATATCTTTCATGATCCTTTCACTTTCAGCCTTTTTGTGTCTTTAGGTGCCTCTTATAAACAATATATAGTTGGATCATGCATTTTTATCAATTCTGCCATCCTGTATTTTGATTGGGGACTTTAATCCATTAACATTCTGTGTTATTTTAAAGGCAGTACTTAGCCATTTTGCCCTTTGTTTTTAAATGTTATATCTTTTTTTGTCTCTCTAGTCTTTTATTGCCATGTCCTTTTCTGTATAATTGATCTTTTGTGATATATCTGACTGATCCCTTCCTCATTTTTGTTTCTGTGTATTTTTAAAATACTTTCTTTGTGATTATCCTAGGGTTTTTATTACACAACCTACATCTATAACCTACTAATTTGAAAAGATGCCAACTTAACTTCAATGGCCCACACATTCTCTGTTCCCATATCCTTTTGTTTGCCACTCTGTATGCTGCTTCTGTCTCACTTTACCACTTTATATTTTGCATGTCTATTATCAGTTAAGATGCCTTTTATTGTTCAATTTTATTCTAACTTGTATAGGATTTAAAGAGTAGAGCTGTATATTGAGAAAACAGTACTATTGGGTTTTGCATTTACCCTTTTAATTACCCTTTCTAATAATCTTCCTTTCTTCACACTACTCCAAGCCACTCTCCTGTCTTTTCTTTTCAACCTGTAGAACTCCCTTTAGTAATTCTTGTAGGGCAGAATTTTGTTGATGAACTCACTTTGTTTCTGCTTATCTTTAAATATTTGAAGCTTGCTCTCATCTTTGAAGGACAGTTTTGCCAGAATTTTTGGCTGGTAGGTTTTCTCTTTCAGCATCTTAAATGTATCATACCACTGCCCTCTCACCTCCATGGTTTCTGATGTGAAATCAGTACTCAGTCTTGTTAAGGATCCCTTGTATGTGGTGAATCATTTTTTTCTTACTGCTTCCAGAATTCTCTCCTTATGTGTGGCATTTGATATTTTGATTAGTATGTGTCTTTGAATAGGTCTATTAGGATGTATTCTGTTTGGGGTACATTGCTCTTCTTGGACATGTGTAATTATGTCTTTCATAAAAGTTAAGAATTTTGGGCCATTATTTCCTCAAATATTATTTCTGCCCATTTTCCCTTCTCTTCTCCTTTTGGGGCACCCATGACACATATGTTTGGGTGCTTCATGCTGTCACTCACATCCTTGAAACACTGTCCATTTTTCTACTCTTTTCTCTATCTGTTCTTCTGACTGTATTATTTCACATTTTTGTGTTCTAGTTCACTGATTCTTCTGCCTGCTCAAATCTGCTGTTGTATGTCCCTAGTGTATTTTTAATCTCTACCATTGTGTCTTTCATCCTGATAATTTCTGTTATGTTTCTTTTTATACTTTATAATTCTTCTTCATGCTCACACACTTTCTTTTTAATATCTTTTATCTCCTTATGCATATTTTCCTTCATCTCCTTTAATTGATTTAGAAGATTTATTTGAATTTCTATGATTAGTTGTTCTAAATTCTGTGTCTTCTCTGAAGTTTTAATTTTTCCCTTGATTGAGCCATGTCTTCCAGTTTCTTAGAATGGATTGTAACTTTTGTTAATGTCCATGCATCTGATTATCTTGAGTTATATCTGAAGGTCAATCTCTCTGTCTAGTCTAGGGTTTTATTGTTGATTTGTTTTGTGTTAAGGCTCTCCTTTGATGCTTGATCCTACTTATTCCAGACCTTTAGCAACATATGAGTTTAACTGATCAGATTTTCTCAGCACCCATCTGATTCTTGCCCTGGGTTTACAGTACAATATTTAAGATTTCACTTTTTGTGCAATTGTTTCCAGGAGAAAGCTTCCTTTCCTCTCTTCTTCTCTGAGAACCTTTATCTGTTTGGTTGTTTTTGTGCCTAATTTTCTCCTCAGATACTACAACTTGCTTAAATTCTCTCCCTCAATCAGTGCCTCATTTTCCTTACATTTTTCAGTTCTGAGACCCTCTTGTCTTATAGGATTTCATCATTAACCCCCCTCCCTTTTTTCTCTGTGAGGCTTTTCTACTGCCATTGTCTTCCCTGTTATGTCATCAACACTGTTGGGACAGATAGATTCAGTGCAGAAAGGTGGGTCACTCCAGAAAAGTTTATTTTGCATTTCTGTGGTCTGGCAGATAGTAACTGGCTTTGTGAACACACCACTTAGAAGCCACTGCTCTGTGGCAGTCTCTCTCTTTTGTTTTGTCCCCTGGGGGATCTTGTGTATGCAGCACACCTCAGGGGCTTGTATTCCACCCTAGGTATCTGTGGACTTAGTTCCCCTCTGCCTGTATATGTGTGGTACTCAAATTCACTGCTGAGAGTGGCTTTATAATCTGTGTCCCTGGTGTGAGGTAAAGGGATCTGGGTGTCTGACTTTTAGCAACTCCCAAGGTGGGTTCACAGTGAATAAGGGGGAGGAAAGGGGACCGTGGTCCAGGAGAGATATTTCCTGCATGATATTTTTCTTTTTCTTCAATTCAACATTTGAGGATTCCTTCTCCAGTCTCTACTACCCTCCAGAGTTCTAAGCTTGTGAGATTTATCCCTTTATTCTCTGAATCTCTGGGGAGGTTTTTTCAGGAGATGTCTTATGTCACCATGTTGATGGCTAAAACTTACTCCAAATTCATTTTTTGTTATGTATTTTTTACTGAGATTGTTCACATACCACACAATTATCCAAAGATCCAAAGTGTACAAGCAATTGCCCATGGTACCATCATAGAGCTGTGCATCCATCACCACAATTAATTTTTTTCAATTTTTAAATTTTCATTACTCCAGAAAAGAAATAAAGACATAAAAAGGAAACTAAAATCCTCCCATACTCCTAACCAACCCCTTCCATTTTTGATTCATAGTTTTGGCATAGTACATTTGTTACTGTTGATGAAAGAATGTTAAAGTAATAATAACTGTGGTACATAGTTTGCAATACTTATATATATTTTTCCCTATATGCCCCTCTATTGTTAACTTCTAGTTATAGTGTCATACATTTGTTCTAGTTAATGAGAGAGATTTCTAATATTTGTACAGACAATCATGGACATTGTCCACCACAAGATTCACAGTTTTATACATTCCCATCTTTTAACCTCCAACTTTCCTTCTGTGACATATGTGATTCTGAGCTTACCCTTTCCACCACATTCACAGACCATTCAGCACTGTCAGTCATTCTCACAATGTGCTACCATCACCTCTGTCCATCTCCAAATGATTAAGTTCACCCTAGTTGAACATTCTGCTCATAATAAGCAACTGCTCCCCATTCTTTAGCCTCATTCTATATCCTGGTAACTTATATTTCATGTCTATGAGTTTACATATTATACTTAACTCATATCAGTGAGGCTGTGCAATATTTGTCCTTATGTGACTCTTATTTCACTCAATACCGTAACCTCAGGGTTTCTTCATCAACCCATTTTTTAAGACGATTTTGTTCACACACCATACATTCTGTCCTAAGTAAACAATCAATGGTTCCCTGTATAGCAACTATTTATGTATTCACCACCATTGCCACTATCTATATAAGGACATCTCCATTTCTTCCACAAAGAAGGGGGGAAGAATAAAAGAAGGTAAGAGACAAAAGAAAAAGAAAAAAGAAAGTGAGAAAAAAAAAAACCTGACAGCTAGGAAGCAATAAAAGGAAAGATAGCCTTAAACTAAAGTAGAATAAAGAGTCAGACAACATCATCAATGCCAAGAGTCCCATACCCTTCCACTATGCCCCCCCATATGCATTTAGCGTCGGCATTTTGCCTTTATTATATTAAAGGAAGCATAGTACAGTGTTTCTGCTAATTATAGTCTCTAGTTTGCATTGATTGTATTCTCCCCCCAATCCCACCCTATTTTTAGCACCTTGCAATGTTGACCTTCATTTGTTCTACCTCATGTAAAAACATATTTGTACCTTTTATCACAATCATTAAACACCCTAGGTTTCACAGAGTTGTACAGTCCCTGTCTTTATCTTTCCACTTTCCTTCTGCTGTCCCACATGCTCCTAACCCTCCTCTTTCAACCATACTCACAGTCATCTTTGCTCAGTGTACTTAGATTGCTGTGCTACCATCGCCCAAAACTGTGTTCCAAACCTCTCTCTCCTGTATTTTCTTTTCTGTCTGCAGTGCTCCCTTTAGTGTTTCCTGTAGAGCTGGTATCTTGTTCACAAACTCTGTCATTGTCAGTTTGTCAGACAATATTTTAAGCTCTCCCTCATATTTGAAGGACAGTTTTGCCAGATATAGGATTCTTGGTTGGTGATTTTTCTCTTTCAGTATCTTAAATATATCACACCACTTCCTTCTTGCCACCATGGTTCCTATTGAGAAATATGCACATAGTCTTATCAAGCTTCCTATGTATGTGGGTGGATTGCTTTTCTCTTGTTGCTTTCAGGATTCTCTCTTTATCTTTGATGTTTGATAATCTGATTATTAAGTGTCTTGGTGTAGGCCTATTCAGATCTATTCTGTTTGGGGTGTGCTGCACTTTGGATCCCTAATTTTATGTCTTTCATAAGAGATGGGAAGTTTTCATTGATTATTTCCTCTATTATTGCTTCTGCCCCTTTTACCTTCTCTTCTCCTGCTGGGACACCCATGACACATACATTTCTGCCTCTCATGTTGTCATATAGTTCTAAGAGACTTTGCTCATATTTTTCCATTCTTTTCTCTATCTGTTCTTTTGTATGCAGGCTTTCAGGTGTCTTGTTCTCCAGTTCCTGAATGTTTTCTTCTGCCTATTGAGATCTGCTGTTGTATGTCTCTTATTGTGTCCTTCATCTCGTGTGTTGTGCCTTTCATTTCCATAGATTCTGCCACTTGTTTTTTCAAACCTTGTATTTCTACTTTATGTATGCTCAGTGTTTTCATTATATGGTTCATCTCTTTTGCCATATCTTCCCTGAACTTTCTGAATTGATCCAGCACTAGTTGTTTAAATTCCTGTATCTCAGTTGTGTAAGTTTGCTCCTTTGACTGGGCCATAACTTTGTTTTTCTTAGTGTAGGTTGTAGTTTTCTGTTGTCTAGGCATCTGGTTTCCTTGGTTACCCCAATCAGGTTTTCCCAGACCAGAATGGACTCAGGTCTCAGAAGGAGGCAATAGTATCATGTCTCCCTGAGGATGTGTCTTAGAAGACTGATGCACCATGTGAGGGCTCAAGTCACTGTGCTTTTCCGCCCAGCAGGTGGCACCCATCACCCTGTAGCTCCAGACTGGTGTAAGGAGGTGTGGCCCATGGCTGTTTACCCCAAGGTTCTGGGGTTTGGTTCTGAATGGAAGGTGGGTAGTAGAGCTTGGCCCCATCTCTTTCTTCTTAGGGAAGATACATCCCCTAGGGAGAAATCATTAGCATTTTAATAGTCTCTCTGCCTGTGCTATTTCCACCTTTGTCTGGGTCAGAGCACTGGGAACTGAGAATGGCTGAGGCTTTTTCCACTGAGCTGAAATCCCTCCTTCAGGGCCAGTTCATGGCCACCCTCAGTTTCACCCATCAGCCAGAGACAGCACCCAGTCTTCTGGGCTCCCCCTCTGTCCCAGAGAGGTCCTCTGGCTCTCCAAGGTCAGTCATCATCAAAAACCTCTGTCTGCTTGTTGAGGATTCATAGCTTGTATTGAGCAGTTCTTGTTTGTTAATTAAAAACCCAGTTGGAGCTCAGCTGAGGTATATTCATTGCTGGGAGAGTGTTGCTGTCTTGCACCATGAGGCTTTGAAGTTTGGGCCATGGGGGGGGGGCTCTTGGCTCAGGTCCACAGTTTTTACTTACGGATTTTGTGCTGCAATCTTGGGCATTCCTCCCAATTCAGGTCAGTATATGATGAGTGGACAGTCACATTTGTCCCCCCAGTTATTCCAGATTATTTACTAGTTGTTCCTGGCTGTTTATTAGTTGCTCCAGGGGACTAATTAGCTTCCACTTGTCTCTATGCTGCCATCTTCCATCTGTCTCCCCAACTCATTTTATGGAGCCATCATCACCCTCATCTCAAAGCCAGATAAAAATACCACAGGAAAATCAAATTACTGACCAATATCACATATAAGGATTCAAAAATTCTCAACAAAATTCTAGCAACCAAATCCAATAGCACATTAGAAGAAATATATGCCATGATCAAATGGGATTTATGCCAGGTATGCTAGAGTGGTTCAATATAAGAAAAATACACCACATTAACAGAATGAAGGGAAGAAAATACATAACCATCTCAATTGACGCAGAAAAGGCATTTAAGAAAATCCAACATCCTTTTTTGAGAAAAACTGTTAGAAAACTAGGAATAGAAGGTGTTCCACTTTGCTACTGCTGCAGGAATGCAAAATACTAGAAATTGATTGGCATTTATAAAGGGGGTTTATTAGGTTACAAATTTACAGTTCTAAGGCCATAAAAGTATCCAAACTAAGTCACCAACAAGAGGAGATCTTCACTGAAAAAAGGCCAGTGACATTGGGGGTTCCTCTGTCACATGGGAAAGCACATGGTGATGTCTGCTGGTCCTTCTGTCTCAGTCTCCAGTTTCAAAATTGCTTTCTCCAAAATGTCTCTGGGCATTTTCTCTCTAAATGTCTCTTTTAGTTTCTCTCTTAGCTTTTCAGTGGAGCAAATGCTGGATTAAATATCTTAGCTTCTCTCCAAACTGTCTCTCTCAGCTTTTTCTAATCATCTGGGTCTGTGTTGGCTCTCTTAAGGACTTCAGTGAACTAATTAAGACCTACCTTGAATGGGAAGCATTACATATCCATGGAAATAATCTAATTAAAAGGTCTCACCCAAAATTGGGTGGCTCACATCTCCATGGAGAAAGCTAATCAAAAGATCCCAACCACAATGAGTCTGTCCCCACAAGATTGGATTAAAAGAACAAAAAAAAAAAAAAGAACATGGCTTTTCTGGGGGGGTTATCGATCCAAACCAGCACAGAAGGTAACTTCCTCAACATGATGTAGCCCCTGTGGAAGACAGTTAGGCTGTTCCTTAGAAAATTAAATATAGACATACCATATGCCCTGGCAATTCCACTACTAGGTATATAACCAAGATAATTGAAAACATGGACTTGAACAGATATTTGCACACCAATGTTCATAGCAGCATTATTCACAATTGTCAAAAGATGTAAGCAATCCAAGTGTCCATCAACAGATGAATGGATAAATAAAATGTTGGTATATACATACAATGAAATATTATTCAGCTGTAAAAACAATGAAGTCTCCATACATGCAACAACATGGATATACCTTGAAGACACCATGTTGAGTGAAATAAACCATGCACTAAAGGAAAAACATTGTATCATCTCACTGACTTGAAACAATTAGAATGAACAAATTCATAGGGTCAGAATCTAAAATATGGGTTACCAGAGGACAGGGTAGGGATAGGGAATGGCAAATTAGGGCTTAAAATATACAGGGTTCCTATTTGGAATGATATTGAAATGTTTTGGTAATGGATGGTGATGATAGTAGCACAACATTGTGAACATAATTAACAGCACTGAAATATATGTTTGAATTTGGTTAAAAGGTGAAATGTTATTTTGTATATAAGATAACAATAAAATTTTTTTTAAAATCCATAGAACTACACCACACAAGCAGTGAACCCTAAGTTAAACCCTGGGCTTTAATTAATATAACAATTTTTTAATATGCTATCATCGATTGTAACACATGTTCTACACCAATACAAGGTGTTGGTGCAATGGTGTGTGGGAATCCTGTATTTTATGCATTATTATTCTGTATATGCTCAACTTCTCTAATAAAGCAAAAAAAAACATCAAATCTTTAAAAAGTGCCTAGGGTTCCTATTGGAACAATGGAATGTTTTGATAATGGATAGTAGCGACAGTGGCACAATATTGTGATTGCAATTAACAGCACTGAAATATACATCTGAATGAGGTCAAAAAGGGAAATGTTAGGTTGTATATATGGTAGCAAAATAAAAATTTAAGAAAAGATTCATGGAACAGCACTGTAGAAACAGTGAACACTGAGTTAAACCATGGTCTATAATTAATAGAAAACATATAAAAATGTGCTTTCATCAAATGTAACAAATGCTCCACACAAATGCAATGTGTTATTAATAGGGTGGTATATGGGAATTCTGTATTTTATGCTTGATTGCTGTGTAAACTAACAACTTCTCTAATAAAGAAAAAGGAAAAACTATCTGAGGCAATGGATGGGGCCATGTGTTGAAGGAACTTGTTCCCAGGGTGTGATGGGGGTTTGTGTCGTCAGATCTTAAATTAATGCATTTCATTCCTTCCTCTGGATCCTGCAACATTTCCTCCCTATCTGACCTCAAGCCCCATCTTTCAACCCCAAAGCACCTCCACCACCCCCGCAGTTATCACTGAGTCATTGCCCATCAGCCACCTTTAATGGAATGTTTGCAAAGTGCTGGATGTGGTGAGGGATGTAATAAGTCCCTGATGAATGCATGGAATTAACTTCCTCGAAAATATCAGAGCTGAAACCATTAGAACAATTATTGTCCATCAAACACATACTGAGAAAGAAAACTCCTGCTCCTAGTCACAGGACTCCAGACTCACATGGATAAGTAACATGGTAACTCTTTCTCCCTAACTCCCACACCACCCACCCACCCTCCCCAAAAGAGTCAAACCACAAACAGTTAGTTTGTGGAAAGGGGCAACAGATATCATAGCAAAAAAAAATAAAGGGGACCAGCATTTACTTAAGGTCCCTGGACAGAGAAACAGGGGAAAGGAGGAGCATAGTGGCAGCAAAGGGGGTTTGATCACCCTCCATGGATCTGTCTGTGAGGCTTCCAGGACATAGAGTTTCTAAGTACCCACTATCCTCCCCTACAAAGGCAAAGCAGAGTTCCCGAGGGAACCCTGGGAATTTCAGAAGCCTGGGAGTTCTCTTGGTCTAGCAGGAAGGGGAGGCAGTTTGGCTGTGAGCAGTCACAGAGGCAGAAGCCGGCTCTGATCCCTTATCTGAAGGTCTTGGTAAAACATCACGTGTAGTTTCTGGAATTGGGCCCTCCAAGACCCTTTGGAAAGAGCAGGCTCCCTGGACAAACATGAGCCATTGGTTGGATACCTTATGGTGTAGAAAAAATAAATGAAGAGCACAGAATTTTCAGTGAGCCAGTCCTGTTTTTCAAAATAAAGAAAAACCTTCCTCACCAGCACCAACATTCATTTCTTCATTCATGGGGTCTTTGCTGAGGACCTACTATATGCACCCTAGGCTCAATTCTAAGCACTGGGGATATAGCAGTGAAATCTAGAGACCTATATCCTGTCACTACTGGAGCTGATATGCTGTGACTCTGGAGGGTAATTAGCCTTACCAAGCCTGGAGTCAGCAGCAGCATCAGCAGCAGCAGGAACAGGATGTGAGTGAAGTAGATGTGCTCTGCAAAACGCAATGTGCAGGTCGTGTCTGAAAGAATTTATTGTCAGAGCCCAGCAGAGCTCTTCATTCTTCTAGGTGTAAAGGGGCCAAGGACCTGCCCCCTCTATGGAACTCCATCCCCAATTACCTGGACTAGATTTCCACCATCCAGTAGATGAGTACACTGTGTTCAAGCCGTTGATACATTTTCAGAAACTCCTGGAAGTATTGAGATGTCTCATCTACTACTATCGTTCTGTCCCTTTATTTTCTCCCACTCCCGCTCAAACCTGCTCTACTAAGGCTTCCATGCCCCCCACCACCATCATGCGCCACTTTAACATAGATGATTCAATGACTAAGACAATGTGATGGCTCCTGATTCAAACATTACTATACTGCTGAGTATATAAGCTAAAGGCTTAAGGAAAAAGCAATTTGTACATTATTAACTTTAAGCTTTAGCGAAATTCAAACCCAGGTAATTATCAGTTGTTCTTTTCCTTCATCAGCCCCATCCACATACCAACAGACTCGAATAGTAGACAGGAAGGCTCTGCCAAATCCTTCAAACTGCCCCTAAATTCCCAATGAGCAGAGCCTCCAGTTTTGTGCATATCTATATATAAACCACCAGGTTTCTGTCCATGCAGTAGTGGAAGCTATGGCAGGGTTGTGTCTCACAGACACACTGACACCTTTGTCTGTAATTCTTGAGAGACAGGCTGCTCAGACAAGGGCCAATCATCCTCAGCCCTGGGGAATCCTCCCAAATTCCTAACCTTGAGGATGCCCAAGGATGAGTCCATGACTTGACACATGCCTTGAAAAACACTGTGATGGGACTGAAGGCAATGACATCTGAGCCCCCAGAGTCCTGGTTTAGGAAGCATCAATTATCTCATGCTGCTTGTAGTTCTGTACTGTGACAAGGAGGAGAAAGATAATTTGGAGATGAACAATAGGGTAAATGTATTAAAGCTGAATGATCCCTGCTTAATGGCTCTCAAAGAATATGCACCAACTGGCACTCCAAAGCAGTCCATGCAAGCACTCTGTTCTGGCACCATGAACTGTTTAAAGGTTTTCCAATTTGCAGTTTGAGAAAGCTAATCTCATTCTTTTTTTATTTACATTATTACTTGTGAAGTTGAGCTCCTCCTATTCCTGTAGTTTTGGCCATTCATAATTTTATAAATGGCCTGCTCCAATTCTTTGCCAATTTTTCTATTGTTGTTTGTGTTTGTATATGTGTTTCTTCTGTTGCCTTGTGAGAGTTCTCTAGATATTCTAAATATGACTCTTTAGTCTGTGATGATTGAAGAATGTTTGCTTGCAATCTCTCACTTTTCTTTTCATTTTATTTCCTGTGCCTTCTCATATAGAGAGTTCATTAGGGCTGTAGGGACTAAATGCTTCATTGAATCTTCACCACAACTGTGCAAGATTGGTAATACCTACCCTCATTTTGAAATGTGGAAAGCAACGCTCAGAGAAAGTGCAGTGCTTTGCCCCAGATTCTAACCGGAGCTCCTAAACTCTGGGCAGGACCCAAAAGCTATGCAAATTGTTGGGTCAATAGTGGGCCATCAGCCAATATTAAGGCCCCTTTGCACCGGGTTCTGGTCAGGCATAGAGGGAATAAAGTACTTAGCCAAACCAGCCACCTTTTATGTGAGAGAAGCGTGCCTATGTTAAACCTCACAAGACGTATAATAGGTCTGATGGGCAAAAGAGTAGAATGAGGGTCAGGAGATCCAGCAGTCAAGGCTAGACTCATCCCTAGCTGTGACTCTGGCTAAGTAACTGACTCTACTGTCCACTACTAAAAACAGAATACCAGTTCTGAGCCCCTGCTTCAATCTACAAGTATTGGGTTTTTTACTTTGATCACAGCAGGGAAAAAAGGAAAGGAGGTGTGACAGACCTCTAGCAATCATTTCAGCAGCCATTAGCCCTCATTATTACAGGCTGTCAGCCACAGCAGCACTTGCTAATGTGATCATGATTTTCATGACAATGGTTGCTGCAGAATGGCAGGAAGACACTTGGGATCCAAAGCCTTCTCCAAAAGGCCTGCCCTGGAGGAAACTGCTTAGTGTTGACTCTGGGCTCCTTACATCATCGGTTGCTTTGTGGAGGGGCATAACATTTAATTCTCACAACACTTACATAAGGCAAAGTTATTATTCCTGTAATTCACTGGACTCATACCTCCAGAAAGGGTAGCAACACTCATTCTTCTCAAATCCTTGGAAATGCTGAGAGATTAGTGAGAGCAATCTCGATAGCACCGGTTGATAGTAGAAAGCAAGGAGCATGCTACAAGTCCAACCAATTACTCAGTCAATTGCAGTAAAACAGAGCTGCTTATAGTCCACATGGGATAAGTGGAAACTGGCATTACTATAAATTATTATACGCCCACTGCTGATAATATATGTGGTGGGATACAAATGCCACCCACAAAGTCATGGCTCTTGTCCTCTGAACAAATGTGGGAAGTCACTATAGCTGGGTATCAGCTTTCAGCCTCCAACACCTCTATTTTTGTTATATTCTTTAATTCTCTAGCACGTACGTGACAAAAGGATTATGATATCTAAATCTAGCTAAGTACACTGCCTCTGGGAACAGACAGTTCACATACACATCACCACCTCAAAGGACATTGATGAGTAAGGAACACAAGGACAAAGCATCCCAGTCCATGCTCCACCGTGTGAGCTATCAATGGGTTTTGGGTGTCCCTGAAATAGTGATCTTGTCAGGTCTTGAGTGGACAGTCAGGGCCCACAGCAGCTTCCTCTGGACACATCAGTATTTGTACAAATATTACTCAAAATGTTTAAGGATCAACGATTTCAAGCCCCACATTTACACCATACACCAAAGCACAACACACCTTATTAGGTTCTGTTATGTTATTATATAGGTAATGGAAAAATAAGAGGATATGTGTCGACTCCCTGCACAAGTGAGGGTTTTGGTTCTTTCCTGTGTCATTCCTGAGAATATTCAAGGTAGCTTCTTACCACCTTATTGGCTCTATGAATTTTGGCAGAGTCCAATTCCAGACCTGATTTCTTCAGCCTCCCACTGAACCCTGCTTCTCCTCCTGTGATCTCTAACTCTGTGAATGGTCTCCCCAGGCCACAGGTCACTCAAGCCAGAAGCCTAGGTGCCATCCTTGACTCCTCTTTACCCTGTGCCCTTGCCAACTTCCAACCTATGACAGTTCCATCTTATCTACCCTATGTGGAACATCTCTCAAATCATGGCACATGCCACCACATCCTCTTCCACTACTTTTTTGCACAAATTTTTAAAACCAACCAGTGAGGGGGTACTCTGTGGTTGCAAATTTTTCTTTCTGTCTGTGATTTGTCTGTGATTGAGTCTGGGAGTGAGTGAAGATGGGCTTTGATGAACAAAGTCAACCAGCAGGGTCATGGAAACAAGAACAGCTCAGGTTGGCCCTTGCTTACATGATCAGAGTACATTTTCTCACCCTTGAGTCACAGGAGAGCTGAGCCCCCTTAAAAATCGGTGCAGGGGTTGGGCAAGATGGCAGCATGGGGAGGTGTGGAATTTAGTTGGTCCTCTGGAACAACTAGCATATAGCCAGGAACAACTAGAAAATACTCTGGAACAACTGTTGGGGGACATCTGTTACCAGACAAACATCGTACACAAGTCAGGAATAGGTGGAATGGCTGAAATCTCAGCATAAGAACTCTAAGTAAAACTCCCTAAACTGTAGAGCTGCAACCACTCCCTCACTGGCATGGCAGGCTGAATTGGAAGACTTCCATGTGGGAAAAGGAAGGAGTGTACTAGGAGGAAGAGAAGGTAGCTAAACCAAGCTCCAATTACAGTTTTAATTAACAAATTTGGAATACTGAATACAAGCTATGAGCACAGATAAACCCAGAGAAAGCAGGAAAGGAACCCGGAGATTTCTCCCGGCAGAGAGGAGGTGGGGGTGATCAAAAAAAAAAAAAAAAAAAAAAAAAAAACATAAGCAAATAAAAACAGAGGATTTGGAATCAGCTGAGCTACAAATAATGGAAAAGGGTTGTTTCCCAAGAAAAGGGGCACATAGAACTGGGCATGAAATCCAGTTGTTGACTGGTAACTGGGGACTGGGGACTGGCTCTGAAAAGGGGATTTCATTCTTTTTTCCTTTTTTTTTTCTCTCATTCTAAGTAGCTCATTAGAGAAAGCCTCAGGCATTTTAAACGGTCAGTGCTGACACAGGCAATGGTGGAGTTAAGACAGTCGGAGAGTCAAAGGAAGAATTCAGGTGTAGGAGAAAAATCCCTAAAGGGTTTATCTTCCCTTAGAAAAGGAGGAGGTAGGGCCCAGTTCAAGTGGCCACCCTCCCTCAGAGAACTCAGACCCTAGGGCCTGGGGAAAAAAAAAACCAGAAACAGCTTAAGCTTGGCTTCTGACACCATCACCCCCTGGTAGGGACAGGGTCTACTGAGAATTAAAGGCAATGCACCTCCTTACACTGGTGGGGAGCTGCAAGCTGACAGGTGCCACCTGCTAGACAGTATAGGAACAGCACAGCATCTAGAGGCCTCACAGGAAAGTCTGACAACTTGCTGGGTCTCATCCTCAAGGAAATATGATACTGATTACACCCTCTTCCTAAGACCTGGGCCTGTCTGGTATGGGAAAATCTGACTGGGGTAATCAAGGAAAAGAGATGCCTAGACAACAAAAAATTACAAATCAAACTAGAAGAAACGAAGATATGGCCCAGTCAAAGGAACAAACGTGCACTTCAAATGAGATACAGGAGTTGAAACAGCTAATTAAAGATCGTCCAATGAATATGCTAAATCAATTCAAAACTCAAATCAAAGAGTTGAGGAAAGAGATGGCAGAAGAGATGAAGGATATAAGGAAGACATTGGACAAATATAAGGAAGAACTCAAAAGTTTGAAGAAGCAATAGGCAGAACTTATGAGAATGAAAGGCAAAATAGAAGGGATGCAAAACAAAATGGAGGCATACAACAGGAGGTTTGAAGAGGCCGAAGAAAGGATTCATGAACTAGAGGACTGAACATCTGAAATCCTACACACAAAAGAACAGATAGGCAAAAGAATGGAAAAATATGAGCAGAGTCTCTGGGAACTGGGAATTGAAGACAACATAAAGTTCATGAGTGTATGTGTCATGTGTGTCCCAGATGGAGAAGAGAAGGGAAAATGGGCAGAAAGTATAATGGAGGAAAAATCATTGAAAATTTCCAATCTCTTATGAAATACATAAAATTGCAGACCCAAGAAGCACAGCATACCCAAAAAACAAAAGAACCAAATAGACCTCCTCCAAAACACATAATAATCAGATTATCAAATGTCAAACACAAAGAATTCTGAAAGCAGCAAGAGAAAAGTGATCCATCACATACAAAGGAAGCCTGATAAGACTATATGCGGATTTCTCAGTAGAAACCACGGAGGCGAGAAGGCAGTGGCATGATATATATAAGATACTGAAAGAGAAAAACTGCCAACCAGGAATTCTATATCTGGCAAAAGTGTCCTTCAAAAATGAGGGAGAGTTTAAAATATTTTCAGACCAACAGACACTGAGAGAGTTTGTGAAAAAGAGGCCTGCTCTACAAGAAATACTAAAGGGAACACTACAGGCAGATAGGAAAAGACAGGAGAGAGAGGTTTGGAGAAGAGAGTAGAAATGAAAACTATCAGTTAAGAGTAAAAAGAGAGGGGGTAAAAATAAAAATAAGATATGACATATAAAATCCAAAGGACAAAATGGTAGACAGTAGGCCTTACATTGAATGAAAATAGTCAGAAACGAAAGGATGAATACTCTATGGACTCACTAATATGAACTAATATTGGTGAGCAAAATTTGAGAGTTAAAGTTGAGGACACAGGTTGTCAGGAGATAGAAGGAGGTTAGAAAATGGGCTTTTGATGTTGCAGGAGCACAAAAGGTTCAACAGGATTGATTCTATAGATCCAGAAATGGAAAATAAACTGTGTGATGGTAGCACAATATTGTAAGTACTGTGAACAAAGATGAGTGTGAGTGTGGTTGAAAGTGGAAGGCTAGGGGCATGTATGACACCAGAAGGAAAGATAGAAGATAAAGACTGGGATTGTATAACTTAGTGAAACCTAGAGTGGTCAATGATGGTGATTAAATGTACAAATACAAGAATGTTTTTACATGAGGGAGAACAAATGAACGTCAACATTGCAAGGTGTTGAAAATTGGACGGTATGGGGAAAAATTCAATCAATACAAAGTAGAGTCTATAGTTGACAGTAACACTGTAAGATGCTTCCATTAATTGTAACAAAGTCAATATACCAAAGATAAATTTCTATAAGAGGGAGATATAATGTAGTGATATGTGATTCTTGGTGGTGGTGTCTGACTTTTCATTGTATTTTATTTCAATTTTATTTTTCTTCTATCTTTTATATTTTTATTCTTCATTTTTTTTCTCCTTTTCCTCTTTCTTTTTGGAAGAAATGGAAATGTCCTCATATAGATCGTAGTGGTGAATGCATAATTATGTGATTATACCAAGAATCATTGACTACTTACTTAGAGCGGATTGTATGGTGTGTGAATAAAACTGTTTAAAACTAAACAGAGGGATACAAGTGCTGGAGAAAATGTGGAGAGAGGGATGTATCTATTCACTATTAGTAGGGAAGTAGAATGGGGCAGTCCATGAGGAAGGCAGTATGGTGGTTCCACAGGAAGCTAACTGTGGGGTTGCCATATGGTCGTGCAACCCTGTTATTGGGTATAGACTTGGAAGAACTGAGAGCAGGGACATGAATGGACATTGCACTCTGGTGATTATGGTGGCGGCATTCACGATTCACAATGGATGGAGGTGGCTTAAGGGTACAGTGACTGATGAATGGAATTGTGAACTGTGGTGTATACCTGCAATGGAATACGGAGCAGGTGAAAGAAGGAATGAAGTTGAGAGGTATGCAGCTAGGTAAATGGTCCTTGAGGACAGTCTTCTTGAGTGAAATAAGCCAGAAATTAAAAGACAGACATTATAATGCCTCACTAATATGAACTAACCATAATGTGCAAACTCTGAGAATTGAATCTGAGAGCACAGGTTATCAGGGGAAGGCTTGTGTTAAAGGTTCCTGGATTGTGAGCTCTTACAGCAGTCACATCTATTCATGAGATGTAATGGTTATTTCTAAATTCTGAGATGATGATCTGTTTGTGTGTAACCTGGTCGGTCCCTGGAGCTTCGAGTATCTGTGTGACACCTGAGACCCAGAGCCAGAATTTGGCAGCTATGAATGTCAGCATTACCCCATACAGCAAATTTAAAGAAGCTGAAAAAGAGATCAGACTTTAATCAGAGGTACGGACAAAATGGATTTGGGTAGGAGTAAGGTAAACCAGACTAAAGGGAAAAGGATGATGTTGACTGAGTTCTAAAACTTTGACTTTTGTAGTTAATTTGGCGGAAAATCTATATTTTCTGTAGCATGCTATATAATGTAACTTGTATGGTCAGTTTACTCAAATGCCATAATTACAGGGAACCTTGAATATGGGGTGACATCTTGTTGGTTTGTACAGGTTAGTAAGAAAACTCTGGTACATCCCAGAGTAATTTGGGCAGAGAATAAAAAGTATTTGCAAAGCCCCCTCGAGGGACTGGGGGAAAATATGGAAATATTAAACTTCCCCACCTGGGGAATTCCTGATATTCTCGCAAGCATCGGAGACTACAATTGTAGTAGGCCAATCCCTGGATCTTGGGGCCTGCCCTTGTGAAGCTTGTTACTGCGAAGGAGAGGCTGAGCCTACTTATAATTGTTCCTAAGAGTCACCCCTAGAGAACCTCTTTCGTTACTCAGATGTGGCCTCTCTCTCTAAGCCAACACTGCAGGTAAACTCACTGCCCTCCCCACTACGTGGGACATGACTCCCAGGGGTTTAAATCTCCCTGGCAAAGTGGGATGTGACTACCGGTGATGAGCCTGGACCCGGCATCACGAGATTGAGAAGGGCTTCTTGACCAAAAGGGGGAAGAGAAAGGAAATAAAATAAAGTTTCAGTGGCTGAGAGATTTCAAGTGGAGTCGAGAGGTCATTCTGGAAGTTATTCTTACGCATTATATAGATATCCCATTTTAGTTTTTAGTGTATAAGAATAGCTAGAAGGAAATACCTGAAACTTTTGAACTGCAGTCCAGTATCCTTGATTCTTGAAGACGATCGTGTAACTATATAGCTTATACGGGATGACTGTGTGATTGTGAAAACCCTGTGGCCCACACTCCCTTTATCCAGTGTGTGGACAGATAAATAGAAAAAAGAGGGGACAAAAAGTAAATGAATAATAGGGGAGGGGAAGGAGTATGAGATGTTTTGGGTCTTCTTTTATACTTGTATTTTTATTTTCATTCTTATTCTTATTTATATTTCTTGGAGCAATGAAAATGTTCAAAAAGTTGATTGCGGTTTTAATGCACAACTACATGATGATACTGTGAACAACTGATTGCACACTTTGGATGACTTTATGGTATGTGAATATATCTCAATAAAATTGTACTACAAGAATCGGTGCAGGAAGGATGGGTCGGCCTCCTGTGGGAGTAGGTCCTCAAGAATGTGCTCTCCTCTAGGCAGGCTGACAGATGGGAGCTGCCCACCCCACAAATCGGGGGCCCCACTCTGGGGACCCCAATGAGATGCAGCTGGCAAAGCAATGAGGAAACAGATTAATATGGTCTGATGGGGTCCCTATGAGGTCCACTCATTCATTATTCTTTGTCTGAAAGGGCCAACATTAGACTCCATCTTTTGCATGAGATCAGTGGTTTGCAGACCATGCCCAGCAGTACTCCAGAGACCTGAAGAACTACCTCGGTGGACCTGGTGAGCACTGGGTGTGCAGGCCAGCAGATGACGTTTTAGCCCCATTGGGGTGTAGGGTGAGATCAGGCAGTGGATGGTAGGAACTGTTTCTAAAAGAGCCTGTTGCTGGAGAACCCTTTGACATGCCCCGCCCCCTCAATTTTCCAACTGTGTTGGGTGTGAAACTGGAAGTACAGAGTCTCTGTCCCTAAGAGGATGAGCTGTGACACACAGTAGATCAGGACCCTGTGGTTCCCAAGCTGTGGACAGTGGCTCTTAGACTGCATTGCTGTAATGGAAGGTCCCTTATGTCGGATCAACCAGGAGTGGGATCCTGGATCTGCCCCTTGCTGGGGATGTAATCTCAGGATGGAGATCACACCACTCACCTCATTTTGGATGATGGGAGAATATAACAAAAACTGTGGCACCCCTGTAACAGAGTGGCCTGTGAAATGTTTGGTGGAGCTGAGGACAAATGCTGCCAGCTTTCCAATGCTGCCCAGGAGTCACTGCCATATAACACCAGAGAGAAAGAGGGTGGGTGAGGCAAGAAACAAGCTTAATCTCTTGCTACCACTGGCAAACTCCAATGGTCTTCTGTTCATCAGAAGAGCTGGGAGATCCCAGTGGGTGCTTTCCTGACCCCACATCCTCTCCTGAGGCACTGCTCGATTTACTCACTTAACTGAGCCATCTCTCAGGTACAGTGATTGCAACACGTTGCAGTCGGGTTGTGGGTGTGGGTGTGGGGGGAAAGCTCAAACCTTGGGCTTAGTCACCTTTCTAGAAACAAACATGGAAAACCGATGACTCGCACCTTTCCCCACAGCAGACCTCTCCATCCCATGTTTTCACGTGTGTGCTCCAAAGTTCACAGTGTAAGGGGTAATGGGGCCCCTGTTGAGGCACACAAGCTTACTTGTTCTCAGCCATGGCTGACTGTAAGGGGAGGCACGTTTGACGTTTGTTGGCCGATTCTGAGCCCTCTGCAGACAGAAAAAGATCAGGAGGATTAAGGGTGCACAGAACGAAGAGAGTATGACTTCTGAAAGCCTGGGAATGCATTGCCAGAGGCGCCCAGGCCAAAGAGGAGGAAGGACTTGCCCAAGGTCAGACAGAGAGATCATGGTTCCCCCGGACTGTGAACAGAGATCAGGGATGTTAATGGTGAGATTTACAGAGTCTGGGCTTCTCAGAGGAAAGTGTCTTCTGCTGTAAGGGTGCAGAATCCAAGGGCCTATGCAAAGTGAGAGGCAGGTGTGTCCACAGTGAAGTGGGTGGTGACAGCCAGAGTTCAAATCAACAGCAAAGGTATTCCTTCCAAGAGATTACGTGCAATGCTTTATCTGAGTGTCAGGCAGCATCTGGGTAGCGGGGGGATGGTTCCAGGCCTAGAGTCTTTGAAAACGTGAGGGTCAGATTTGGGAACCCTGAACAGGGCAGGGTTGAGCTGGGGGTGAGGAGCAGAGGTGAGGGCTCCTTGTTGCCAAGTCCTGGTACATTCAATCCTGTCTCTGCCGCGTGGGTTTCAAGTGTGGCTGCTAAGTTATGCTCCATGCTTACCCACTACATTTCACAATATTACTTCTTGCTTCAACAAATAGTCACATCTGATTGCACACACACACACATGCATACATGTGCACACACAGATGCACACACTTTCTCCCTGATACCTCCAGGCGTGTCCATTGACTGAGCCCATGAGATACCACAGCAGCTACGAAGGTGCAAACACCCAGCAGGCTCCCCGGCCCTGTGAGTGGAGCTCCTCTCCTCATTTGGACAGGACTGAGACCCAGAATGTAAGGTCCCAGCCTCTTTTGGAGAAGCAGAGACATAGAACCAAACTTCCCTAATGAGTTAGGGCCCATTTCAGGAGATGAGACGTGATATAGGGAGAGAGGGGCTTTCTAGTCCCTCAAAACAAGTTGCTGAGAGACCATCACATCAGGATTAACAGCTTCGTCTCTTTGGTACCTATGGGTCCCCCCTTGGCAGTCCCCCAACCTCCAAACTGGAACCCTACCCCATATGAACTTCATTTTGGCTTATAGCCAATGGACCTCCAAACACCTAAAAGCCAGTTAATTCACATAGTAGGCCCTGCCTGGTCAAGTATATTTTTTACCTCTCCTGACTTAGTATAGGGGACTAGAGGAGTAGTAAAAAAGAATAGTTGGGTGTGCCTGTGTCCCGATTAGGATCTTTTATAATAAAAAGCACATCTTATATCTCTGTCCATTGGCCTTGGGGATTCTTGGTGTTGCAATTTCTAACAGGGTCTCCTCTGTGCTGTTAGGTTAAAGGGACAAATTCGCTCCAACCTTCTTAAATACTTCTGTTGATATTATGTTTCAGCACACATCAAGGTCACCCTAGGAAGGTACAAAAAAAAAAAAAAAAAGAAAACCTCATAGATAATATGAATACAAACATTCTGTAGTTAGAAACCAGGCCATCAGTTAGAGGGCCTCTGTGTTATAAAGGGGCAGGGTTGGTTGACAGCTGACTATAAATAAATGGGTCTAAGACCTTTTCTTAGGATCCAGAGATCCTTTTTCCTTTTGCCCCCCAGCCCCAACACTGCTCAGTTGTTCACAGTTATGATGAGTGTGTGTGGTGTTTGGGTAAGAGAGAAGTAATTCCTTCTTCATTCGTGCATTGAATTGTCCCCACCAGGAACTGTGCTGCCAGTTGTGGAAAATTCACTGTGCATAGGCCACAGTCTATTGTAAACGTGACTCAGGAATAATGAGCAGCACTGCCTCAAGAAGAAGGGTGTACGGTCTTATAGGGCTAAGCAAGATTCTAGCACACTCTCTCTACAACCCCACAACCACCAAAACTGACAATGCCCCGTTCACCTGAGGCTGACATCAGTGTTGAGGTTTACATCAAATATCATGAAACAAAAAGAATGAAGCATGACAGAATTTATTTAGGGTCCCTACTCAGAGAAACGGGAAATTAGGAGCATAGTAGCAGCAGAGGGTGCTTGATCAGTTTTCATTGGTCTGTGTGTGTGCACCTCCTGTGGTCTCAGGCCATGGAGTTTCTGAGTGCCCGGTATCCTCCCCCACAGAGGCAAAGCAGAGTGACAACAGGCCCCAAGGGAAGTTCAGGAGGCCTGGGAGTTCTCTTGCTCTAGCAGGAAGGGGAGGTAGGTTGACTGTGAGCAGTGAGAGAGGCAGAGGCTGGCACTGAGCTCTCACCTGAAGGACTTGGTGAAACATTCCAGGATTCTCTGGAACTGGGCCCACCAAGCCCTTCTGGGAAAGGCAAGCTCCCTAGGGAAGCCTGTACCACTGGCTAGCTCTCTGTGGTGTCAGACAAACCCACAATTTCTTCAGAGTCTTTATTCGGGCCTTTCACATTCTGCAAAAGCATAAGTAGCCTTAACCTAGTGTTCCCTGCCAGCCCTGACATTTATTGCCTCATTCAACAATTACTATCTGCATCTCTGGCCCTTTTCAGAGGATGAACTCTACAGAACAAACCCCAGTCCTCCTGAAGCTCATGTTCTATGATGCTGGAGGGGAATCAGACTCACCAGGTCAGGAGGTGGAAGGAGAGTGTGATGTGCAGGTAGTGGATCAAAAGGACTTCCTTGCAGAGACCAGATGCGCTTTTCACTCTGCTGGGTACAAGGAGGCTGAGGTCCTGCCCCCTCCCCTTCCCTCCATCCCCTCTGCCCCTGCATTGGCTTTCTTCTCTTCTGCAACTAAGTGCACTGTGATCAAGAGTTGATACATTTCTGGCATGTGACTCCCCCTCTGTCCTCGTGGCTCTGATACCCACCCCATCCAGTCTACCTTTCTTTTGTTTCTTTTTTCCTTCCCTGAACCTCTCATCAGGCTTCAGCCTGGTTTGTGCTTGCTGAACAGAAACCATGCAGGTGTTCGCGCAGATAATTATTGCCATTTGGAGTGGGTACCACAGACAGGAGTGTTCTTCTGGGACCTTTAGATTCACGGGATAATGTACGCCAAAGCCCTGGGGAGGTGGATGGGTCCCAGTGGGTCATCAAAGCAAGGAGGGCTTCAGCTGGGTGATGGCATCAGAGTCTGAATCAACAGCAAAAGTTTTCCTCTCAGAGCGTTATGTGATATTCTGTGTCTGGGTGTCGGTCAGCATCTGGTGGGTGGTGGACAAGTGGTTCTGGGCCCAGAGAGCTCGGCATAGGGTGAGGATCTAGGCTGTACTAAGTTGAAAGGAGAGTAGCAGAAGTGAGGGCTCCTCTTTGCCCATCCTCTTATTGTAAAGCCCATCTTTGAGACTTGGGTTTTAAGGATGCTGCCAAGTTATGTCCCTGGTTTGCCATCCAAATCTCTGTCATTGGACTCAGGGGGGCTGCCTGCAAACATTTCCCTGAACAAAAAGAGGATAAAGTGGCCTCGGAGTCCTTTATTTTGTTTTAGAAGTAAGAATGTCCTTCAGGAAAGCCTCTCTTACATAACTATGAGGCTACGGGGCTGGTCTTCTCTGTGAGTCTATCAGTTGTCTTGGTCTGTGAATATGGAGATGGAGACTCACCTGCTGCTTCAAGTCGTCATTCTGTTTGGGAGAGGTCAAGAAGGGATGATTACAATAGAGAGTGATGGAGGGAAGTTTAGGTGGCTATGGAAAGGACTGAGGAGGAGCACCCAACCAGCCCTGGAAGTAGGAATAGAGTGAGAAAAGGATTCCCAGAGGAGGCATGTCGGAATGAGTGAGGAAAGAAGTTGGCCAGACAAATAGAAGGAAGAGCATCACAAGCAGAAGCTCAACACAATAAAGTGAGTTTGTGCAACTGAAAATAAGGAGATCCAGGTTTCTGCTCTTGGAGTTAGAAGATATCAAAGTCAGTCACGAGGTTGCATTACAGGGTTAGGAAATTTTGCCTCACAGAGACACTGAACTTTGGTTTTGTAGGAACAAGAGTTTTTGTTTTCTTTTTCATTTGGTAACACTCTCATCAATTATTTTTTCTTTTGTGATTCATGCTTTCTATGCCCTAAGAGATCTTTGCCTAAACCCATAACAAAGAATTTCCTCTTTGTTTTCTTCCAGAAGTTGTTAAATTTTATACCTTATGTTTAGATCTATGATTTGACTTAATTTAATTCATGGAGGTAGAGTGAGGTAAGTATTGAAGTTTATTTGTTTTCTATACGGAGATCTAAGTTTTCCATCACCATTAGTTAGAAGGATTCTCCTTTCCCAATTTAATTAGCTTAGCACATTTGTCAACACAATCAACAGACCATACGTGTGTGGTCTATTTCTGGACTTGCTATTTTACCCATTGATCCACAGACCTATCCTTATGGCAATACCTCACTGTCAGGAAATTAGGTAGTCTGAATCCTCCATCTGTGCTCTTTTCCAGACGTCTTTGGCTATTATTCTACGTCCTTTGATATTCCACATAAGTTTTAGAAACAGCTTTTCATTTTTGAATTTGATAGCATAGAATCTATAGATCAATGACTAGAAAAATGACATCTTAACAATTTTGATTATCCTGACCCATGAACATAGTATCACTCCGTGTTCCAGTTTGCTAAAGCTGCCGGAATGCTTGTATCAGAAATGGATTGGCTTTTTCAATGGGGACTTATTAGGTCGCAAATACAGTTCTAAAGCCATGAAAATGTCTATATTAAGGCATCAAGAGGTAGATACCTTCTCTGAGGAAAGGCAGCTGGCATTCAGGGTCCCTCTGTCACATAGGAAGGCACATGGCCACCTCTGCTGACCTCCTAGCTTCTGTTTTCAAAATGGCTTCTATGGGGGCAAACTCTGGATTACATCTCTTAGCTTCTCTCTTGGCTCTGGTTTCAATGCCTGTCTCCAAAATGTCTCTCAGCTTCTTGTCTCTCTTAGCTTCTCTGAGCTCTCTCTATCCGTGAGCTCTCATAAAGGACTCCAGTAAAGGATTAAGACCCACCTTGAAGTGGGTGGGTCACATCTCCATGGAAACAACCTAATAAAAAGGCCCCACCCACAATAGGTCTGCCCCTCACAAGATTGATTAAAAGAACATAGTTTTTTCTGGGGTACATAATAGATTCAAACCGGCATACTCCATTTTTTAGGTCTTCCTGAATTTCTCTCAGCAATGTTGTGTCCTTAGCTGTGCGCAGGTCTTGTATGCATTATGTTAAATTTCTTAATAGCTATTTCATTAATGTTACTGCCATTGTAAATGGCATTTTAAAAAAATTTCCATGGCCAATTATTTGTCGCCAGGATATGGAAATAGAATGGAATTTTATGTATCGACTTCCTATCCTGTGACCTTGTTAAATCGCTTATTAGATCTAGTAGCTGTTTTTCTACTTTACATAGTCTTTTCTATGTTGGAAATTGTGCCATTTGTGAATAAAGACAGTTTTACTTCTTCCTTTTTTGATCTGTATGCCTTGTGTTTCTGATTGCACTGGCCAGGCCACCAGTAAAATGCTGAATAGACATAGTGAGAGTGGGCGTTCCCATTTTCTTCCTAATCTTTGGGGAGAAATATTCACTCTTTCACCATTAAGTATGATGTTACCTGCCAGATTACCATAGTAGTCCTTTATCAGGTTAAGGATGCTCCCTTGTGTTCCTAATTCTTAGGAGTTTTTTTAATCATGAATGGGTGTTTAATATTATTAAATGCTTTTGTGGTCATATATTGTGATTGTCATTGTTTTTTCTTTCCTTTTATTCTATTAACATGGTGAGCTACATTGATTGATTTTTTGTTTAATGTTAAAACAACCTTGCGTTCTCGGGATAAACCCCACTTGGCAATGGATTTTTTCAACTTTTTATATATTGTTGGATTCACATTGCTGACATTTCATTAGGAATTTTGCATCTGTGTTCATGAGAGATATTTGTATGTAGTATTTTTTACTGTAGTACCTTTTTCTGTTTTTTTATCTTTGTTTTTATACAAAAGTAATGCTGGCCTCATACAATGAATTGTGAAGCATTCCCTCCTCGTATGTTTTCTGAAAAAGTTTTGGTAAGATTGTTAATATCTTTCTTTAAATGTTTGACATAGTTCACCATTGATGCCACCTGTGACTGGAATTTTCTTTATGGGAAACATTTTCGTTACAAATTCAAATGCGAATAGATAAAGGACTACCTAGGTATTCCCTTTTTCTCGATTGAGTTTGGCCTTTTGTGCCTGTTAAGATATGTGTCCATGTCATTGATGTTGTTGAATTTATTGTACCAAAGTTATTCGTCATAGTCTCTTATTATCCTTTCAATGTCTGTAGGAGCTGTCATGATATCCACACATCCATTTCTAATACTGGTAATCTATGTATTCTTTCTTTAGCTTTGATTAGTCTGGCTAGAGTTTACCAATTGTGTTGATCATTTCAGAGACGCAGTTTTTTATTTCAACAATTTTCTCTAGAGATTGTCCATTGTCTATCTTACTTATTTCTGTTATTTTTATTTGCTGCCTTCTATTTACTTTGGATTTAATTTGCTCTTCTTGTTCTTTTTCTTTTAGGTGTTTAAATTGGAGCCTTCATCATTTATTTGAGACCTTTCTTCTTTTCTCGTATAAGCAACTAAAACAGCTTTAGCTGCCTCCTAGAAATTTGATATGTTGCGCTTTTATATTCATTCCATTCACAATATTTTCTAATTTCTGTTGTGATTTCTTCTTTGACTTATGGGTTATTCAAAAGTGTCTCATTTAAATTCCAAATATTTGGTCATTTTACAGCTGTGTTTCTTAGTATTGCATTGCCTGTTAATTCTGTCATGGGCAGTGAACATACTCTGTATGATTTCAATCCTTTTAAATTGCTCGAGAATTGCTTTAAGGCCCAGCACAGGGCCTATCTTCCTGAAATGTCGAAGTTTATCTTTGGTGATGTCTTTTGTTATGAAGTGTCTGTTATTCATATATCCACTCAGGTTTCTGATGATTAATGTATGCATGGTATGGCATTTTCCCATCTATTCATTTTAAACTTATTTGCATCTTTAGATGTGAAGTAAGTTTATTGCAGACAGTATGTAGTTGGATATTGCAATTTATCCATGCTGGCAATCTCTGTCATTCATATAGAGTGTTTAGATTCATTAAATTTAATGTAGTCATCAATATATTCAGGTATTAAACTACCAACCTGATATTTGTTTCCTACTCATCCCGTTTGTTCTTTGTTCTCTTCGACTGTCTGATTTTGGACTGAGTGCTTGCTTCTAGGATTCCGTTTCATCTACACTGTTGTCTTATTAGGTATACCAATTTCATTTGTATTTTAACGGTTGTTTTAGGGTTAACAATGTGCATCTTTAACTTACCACAAGCTATCTTCAAACAATATTATGCTACTTGACATATAATGTTTGAAACTTACTACAGCAAACTTTAATTTCACCCTACAGTTCTTGGTAGTATTGTCGTCATACATTTTGCTTTACATATGTTATAACCACCATTATGCATTGATGTTAGTTTTGCTATAGTCAATTATCTTTATAAATTTTTTAAAATTATAAATTGTTATTTTAATGTGTGTGTGTGTGTGTGTATATATATATGATCTTAAAAACACACACTGAGTTTTTTAAAAAGTAGCTTACAAAATACTAAGGACATGAATTAAAAATGCATGCACAATCTGAATATGATTAAAAGGGGAAATGTTAAATTGTATATATGGCAACATAACAAAAATTTTAAAAAATCCATGGAACTGCACTACCCAAACAGTGAACACTAAGTTAAACCATGGATTTAATTGAAACTACTATTATAAAAATGTGCTATCGTCAGTTGTAATAAATGTTGCACAGTATTGCAAGGTGTTGGCGGTGAGGTGGTATATGGGAATCCTGTATTTTATGCATGGTTGTTGTATAAACCCACAACTTCTCTAATATAGGAAAAAATAATTAAAAGGTATTTATTATTTATTATTTTAATATAATTTTGAAATATTTATATTTAAAAATGTTTTTATTATATTTATAAGATTATTATTTTATTATATATATAAATATTTAAAAAGAGAAAAAATGCATACACATAAAGCATTTCACACCCCGAGGGGGACAAGTCTGGAAAGAGGCACAAAGCTCAAGTTAATTTCATGTGCTTTTGGCTGGCCTAGTAATGCGTGCCTGAGGACAAGTGGGCAGGAGAAGGGGGGGCGGGGGGGGGGGTGGCGGGACTGCGGCGGTGGATCCCAAAGCTCACTGGTTGCTGGCCACAGCGGTGGAAGGTGGGAAGGCAGCACTGGAAGCTCATTGGCTTTAATGGAAAGGGCGGGAAAGGGAGCGAGCGTTGTGTCTTCCCTCAGGTCTCTTGCTCTCCCACTCCTCCTCCTCGTCCAGGCTGATTGATTCCGACCTGCTGAAGGCTGGGGTAACTGCAGGCAGGCACTAGGAATAGCCCTTCACTTCACAAGTCTCTTCTTTCCTCCCTCCCTCCCTCTTGCACCAGATCCCCACCTCTTCTCCTCTCCTCTTCCTCAGCGGGGTACCGCTACCGTCTCAGAGGTCTCGCTCTGACTCCAAACTTGCCGCCACCCCCTATCGTGCGGTGGACCCCTTACGGAGGACCCCTTGCCCTGTCCCCTCTGACAGGCTCTATGGCCTCTGGATCCTGGATCCTGGACCCTGGACCCTGAGGCAGGGCTCATGCACTGCCTTTTTTCTGAGGTGGGGGCAGTGAATGACTGGGCTGTCTGAGGAGGCAGTGCATTCCTGGGGGTGTGATGGTGTGTTCAAGCATAATTGTTGAAGTGCGGAGAGGAATATGGAAGGGTATGTGTGTGTGTGGCGGGGGGGAGTGCTGTGGATGGAATGAAGGTGGATGTGTATGGAAGCAGAGAGGGCATGTTGGTGTAAGAGAACAATTAACACAGTGAGGAGAAGGCTGTTAGCTACATCAGTGTCTGGCACATGGTAGGGACTTCAACAAATATCTGTTTTTGTTCCTAGAAAGAATGAAGAAGTGAATGGAAATAATTATAAAAGGGGGCTGGGGACCCATGAGAATAATATGATTTCATGGAGTGCTTAAAGGGGGGAACAGAGTAAGATTAAAATGGGGTGCAAGGGAAAAATCAGAAAGGAGCATGAAGGGAAAGTTCAGTCAGTATAGGACATTCCTGAGAACGATAACAGAATTGAGTGCAGGTGGCATGAAATCACGCATAGGGAGTGAATGATCGTAGGAAGTTAGGAAGACAATTGTTGAAGGTGATGCCAGGAATAATAGTTGGGTTTAGCAGAGTGCAGGATGATACACAAGAAAGGGTGCAGTAATTGTTGAAGGGAACACAAGAGTGCGTGAGTGCATGTGTATGCCTGAAAATGGGATCTATGAGGAGTGAAGGTAAGCCAAGGAGAATAATTATTAGATTAAAAGAATATAGGACCCAGGCCAAGAGTTTCTTGGGATGAGGCTATGCATGGGTGGAGCCACCTAGGAAAGAGGCTACATGAGGAAAGAGGCAGGACAAAGGTTGGAGAAAGTCATGGGAGAAGATGGGAGGGTGCAATCAGAGTCCAATGGTGAGCAGATGGGGTGCTTTGAGGGCAGAGAAATCGTGTTGGGGAGGGTGAGTCATTGTCATCCTGACCTCCACTCCTGGCCCTAGAAACATGGAATCCGATGAAATACCTGCTGTGTCCTGCTGCACCTCCTACTGCACCACAGGGAGTGAGATAGGAGCCCCATGGGGTATTGAGTTGGCCCCCAGAAGAGCTGTATGTCGCCATGCCCAGTGCCACAACCATGGCATCACTGCCCAAATGAGGGACCACAAGTGCTTCTGCCCCTCCCAGCCCTGCGAATGTTACAAGTGTGCCCTCCTCTCGTGAGTATCCCGGTCCCTGGTGAGGGGAGGCGGACAGGCCTCCTCTAAATAAGACTGAACATAGATCTGCAATCTCCTGCTCTAGGGGACACCAAAGGGTCTTCACTGCTGCGGGTTCCTTGAAGAGGGAGCAGGGGGCACAGCTAAAGAGACACCTGGATCAGGGGCAGATAATGAATGGAGCCGACCCTCCTGAAGCTCACAGCTGTGTCAAGAAATTGGCCCTCCAAGCAGAAGTCTTCAGTGAGTGTCTCTGGCCAGGGAGGGAACCCGGATTTGGATGTAGGAAGCATGAGCAGTTCTTACCATGACCTTATGGTGTGGCCTTGGGCAAGTTTCTTATGCTTCCTGGGCCTTAACCTCCCCAGCTATAAAATGGCATCACAATTATCTACCAAGTGTAGTTAGGGAGGAGAGATCTGGGGGTAGAAAAGGTTCAGGAGGGGATGAGACCTCAAATTGTGGGTGGGGGTGGTGGGGTTGGGTCAGAGGAAAAGCCTCACCAAAGCTATCCCTGGTCTTTCACAGCTGGGAAGAAAAACATCGTGCTCCAGCCTGAGGCCCACTCCCAGGTAACCCCCAGGGAGGTAAAGGAGTCTGGGCCCAGAGGGGGAGGCTCCCACTCCAGCCACTACCCACAGCCCTTCTTCTGTGCCCTGAAGACCTGGGTTCCATCCCCAACGCTACCGCTGGCTTGCTATGTGCCCTAAGTGGGAAAATCACTTCTCCCTGGGTCTAGACTTCCCCAGTTGCAGAATATAGGGGGGTACTGGCTGGTGTTTAAGGTTTTCCCAGCTCTGACGTTCTGAGCTCCTATCCCCAGCCCCAAACATGTCCACTCCTTCTCCATGACTGGCCTGGTACCTGACTCCAACCTGTGTTCTATCTCCTTCCCTGCAGGAGAGCTCCCTGTTACTTAACCAGACCCCAGAACACTTGTCTCTGCCTGGGACTCCAGTGCTCCTGAATCAGCAACTAACTGTTCCTCCTTCTGGGGAGTCCCATGGGCCTCCTGACCTGCCCAGCTCGTGAGTAGAAAGAGAGAGAGCACAGAGATAGTTGTATGTAGTATTATTGTGTGCTTGACTTTGTGCTGGATGCCATGGGAGATAGAAGAAGGAGGAGGAGGAGGAGAAGAAGGCATCACAGATGAACAGGCAAGGCAGGCTTTTCCCAGCTTTGCCATTCCTATTTGTGAGACAGTTTTGGAGAAATGACTTTAAGTCACAAGGCTTGGCACATAGTAGGCCTTCAATGAATGAATGCTGTAATTCCACATGAAACAGATGGATTGGGTAGAAAAGGCCTGCTGGAATGGAGGGCCATGATGGTGGGGACCACAGAGGCCCAGGGGACATCCTAGAGGCCATTAGAGAAAGCTTCTTAAAGATGAGCCAAGGTCGTCCTTCAAGCCCCATGGGAGCTCGGGAATATGAAGTCAAGAAACCAGACCCTGGGCAGGGATAGTAAACACATCTCTCCTGGTGCTTTGCAGGTCAAAACATGGACACTTACAATCTCTCATAATCCCCACTGTTGCCGTGGAAGGGAAAACTTGGGAGGAATTAGTGTCTCAGAAAAGATATAGGAAAAAACGTATAGACAAGAACACAGGCCAATTGGGGGAAGGGACTTGCACCAAATCCTGCCCCCTCTTTCTCTGTCTACTGGTATGTGTCTGTCAGCAGGTTTAATCCCCGAGCTCCCCTCTCCTTGTTTCTAGATGGTCAACTCTGATTCTCCAGCCCTGTGCCACTCTCGACCCTCCTCTACTGCAGCCACAGGTTCTGCGAAAGAAGCGGGGTCCAGAACCCTGGGAGGGGCCAAGCATAGCATAAGGGAAGAGCAGATGGCCTGGGGGGGTGGGGCCCAAGCGGGATCTTGGTGCTGAAGAGGCACTTGGAGTGTGGGGGGAGGTGTGGATTACTAGCCCCCCTTCTGTCATGCCCTTTCTTTGCAGGTCCCTGGAGCCTTCGACCAGGCTTCAGTATCTGCCCCATCAGAGTGGCAACGGAAGCTGGAGGCAGCTGAGACCCTGTTGACCCTGAGAGACCCTCCCAAGGTCCCTTCTGGCTCCATCTCCCTCCTACAGCCCTGTGGTGCACAAGGTAACCTACTCCTTTAAAGGAGAATTCAGGATGGAGACTGTGGGAAAATGGGAGGGTGTTGTGGGGAGCTGGAACTAACTGAGTGATCAAGGTTGGTGGGTTGAACCTCTTTGGGCCCAGACACCCAAACTTCTCAGTCTGGCCTCTGAGATGTGAGTTGAGGATTGTTCATTTAATCATCAGTTTATTGAGCTTTGTGCTCAACAGCAAATGTCCATTGTCCTGATGTCAAGGAATAAAGAAACTGAGGCCCTGAGAGTGGCAAGGACTTGCCCAAGGACATGCAGCATGTCAGTGGGAGAAGCAGGTCTCTAGATCTCCAACCCAGGCCTGTCTGGCCAGATCCCTGTGGTCCACTATGGTCTGGGAAGGGCATTCAGAGCCCTTGATGAGGGCCTTGTCTGGAAGGAAGTCTGGTCCCTGCTTTCAGGGACCTTCCAGAGTAGATGGAAAGCCTGGAGGCCTTCACGAGCTGTGTTTTGCCGCTAAGTCTCAATGATGAGCCAGAGAGGAAGGGCTGGAGGAGGTCTGAGGTAGAGTAAACACCTGGGGAGGCTGAGAGGGAAGGCTGGGCATTCTACGACCAACATGGTGGATGGAGTGTGGTGTGTGAGTAAGGAAACTACCCCAGAGGAACTCCTGGAACAGAGGGAGGTGAGGCTACAGAGGCCTCACATGCCAGGCTTACAGTCTAGACCAGCAACTGTGGGTGGAGAGCAGCCAGGGAATATTTCAGAGCTAGGAAGGAGTGTATTCAGAGACCCTGGGCTTGACAAAGAGAAATGGGGTGGCTGTGATGGAAGGATTGGAGGAGGCCAGACTGGAGATGGGGATATCAGTGAGGAAGAGCTCTGTGTAATAGTCCAGGTAAGAAGGATGAGGCCTCTATTGTGGGGGGGGGGGGGGTAGGGTAGGGAGCTGGGGGGTGAGGGGGTGGATGTGACCTGTCCCTGACCCCTTCATGTCTGTTTACAGCTCCTGCTGGAGATAGAGGACTCCAGCCAGTTAACACCTCTCTCCGACCCAGGCCAGCCAGCTCCATTTCTCTGCCTGTTGGACATCTGGGGTGCATCTCCCTCCTGAGCAGGAACTCCAGAAGAGGAGGCCTCAGTAGAGCACTGAATAGTTGATATTTTTATTTATGAGTTTGTAAAATGTTTAATGTATTTTTAAAAAATAAAATAAAAGCCTTCAGGTGAGTGTATAGCTTTCAGACCCTTTTTAAACATATGGGGCAATTCCTTGGCCAAAGGTGGATATTCCAGCTACATCCAGAATTTAACAACAGACTGCCCTGTGGTGGCTTTGGGGGCATGCTCTGAATTGTAGCATTTACTGATTACAAGCTACCAGTGTGATCCCACTGAATGCAGAGTTGGGAAGAGACACACAATGATGTACCGGTTATTTAGTCTTTCCACCCTTCAGCAACAATAGATGTAAATAACCTCAAGAACTTAGATAATACTAAAATATAGTAAAAATAGTTAGGTATTGTTGAGTTCCAAGCATGTATTATGTTTGTTTTCAACATAATCTGTGAAATTGTAAGTTTATATAATTTAATTTTTAATAATAGCTGTGTTTAATAATGGCCTCACAAACTCCCTGAAAATTTAACAGTCGGTTCTTTCGAGTCACTACAAGCCAGCTCCAGCACTCTGCTTGCTTTTAACCCTTGCCCAGAAAGCCACTTCTTCCAAAGTAGATCCTGCTAACCCTGCAGAGCCAAAAAAGACATCTGTTTTCTGACTAAGAACAGCCTAAAATGTGGAGGAAAGTATTATTTTTAATTTAAAAATGGATAGATCTGGAACAAATCTTGAGCAGAATGAATAGTCAAATGTGTGTATGTATGTAAGAATGTGCATTCCTGGAGATGGCTAAAGTTGGATAAAGGTGAGTGGCTGGAATATCAGAATAAGCAAAGCCAATGCAGGAATGTGTTCACCAGATTTCTTAAAGGCTAAAGGCATGGGGAAACTGAAGTGTTACCTGTTACCAGAGAGATAGATGTTCATTACTCTCCCTCCTCCTTCCAGGTAAATGCAGCATAATCTACATACATTTCTCCACGTTGCCTTTTTTTTTTTTTTTTTGTCTTAAAAATATATCCTTGAGACCAGTCCATAGCGTGATGTAGAGACATTCCTGTTACTTTCAAAACCTGTAGAGTACTCCATTATATGGATGCACCACATTTTACTCAACTACTGTTCGATTGATGGGCACGTCGGTTGTTTCTACTCTTGCTTTTACAAATACGGCTGCAACAAATGGGCTTCTGATATAACATTTATTATTTTTATCAGTGTGTCTTTGGGATTGACCCCTAGATGTTGAATAGTTGGTCAAAGGGTAAAAACACATGTAGTTTTGCTCACTGAAATCAAATGGCCCTGAAAAAGGTTGTACCATTTGCATTTTCTCCATCAATGTACGAGAATGCAAGTTTCCCCACAGCCTCACCAATAGAGTGTGTTGCCAAACCGTTGAATTTTGTCAGTTTGTTACGGAAGAAATGGTTTATCCGTGCATTTTAAAACTTTCATTTCCCTTAATATTAGCAAGGTTGCACATCTTTTTCATGTGTTTAAGAACCATTCCTGTTTTCACTTTTCCTGTGTAATGTTAGTTTATATTTTGGCTGATTTTCCAGAGGATCTTTGCTCTTCTTTATTCTTTGTAAAAGTTCTTTTTATCTCAGGGACATATTAGAGGTATTAACCTTTTTTTCCCTGGTATAAGTTGCACACATTTTTCCCAGTTTGTCATGTGTCATTTTACTTTGTTTATGGTGTTTTGTCTAATTTTTAATTTGCCATACAAAATCATTTTATGTTTGTACATAAAATGTATAAATATTTTACCTTATTTCTTCTAGATTTTGAGTCTTAGGAAAGTTTTCCCCATTCTTAAGGTAGAGAGGAATGTTTCTTCCAGTACTTATATGATTTAATATCTTACATTTTTAACTCTGATAAATTTGGAATCTGTTCTTATATATGTTGTGAGGAAGAGATCCCATTATTCCAACACCACTAGTTTAAAGGGTGCATTGTTTCTTTACTGGTTTAGATGCCACCTTTGTTGTATATTAAATTTGCACATGCTTTTGGTATTTTTCTGGATTTTTTTTTTTTCTGTTACATCGGCCTCTCCATTCATGCCCCAATACCAAACTGTCTAAACTTAGTGGACTCATATTTCGGGGAGGGACTTTGCCCAGAGACACCAGTCCTCTGATGAGTTCAAGAGAAGTTGTTGATTTTTTGGTTTCTCTGGCTCTTACTTGTAAGGACAGGAGTAACAACTTTCAAGCTCGTTACATGTTAGAGTTCTACTTTCAGGTTTGAAATCACTTTTCTAGAAAAAAATCATTTAATTCACAATCTGCTGTTATTTTAAAATAAACTTTTAATCATAGAATAGTTTTAGATTTACAGAAAAGTTGCAAGGAGAGTACAGAGACTTTCTGCATACCCTGCACCCTATGGTTAGCATATTATATTACTATTGTACATGTGTTACTAGTACTGAACCAATATTGATACATTATCAGCTGTGATTTAAAAAAAAAAATTTATTAGAGAAGTTGTGGGTTTGAAAACAATCATGCAAAACATACAGGATTCCCATATATCACCCCACCACCAACACATTGCATTGATGTGGAACATTTGTTACAATTGATAACACTTTTTTGTAATTGTACAATTTTTTAACAGTAGTTGTTACCTTTGTTACAATCGACAAAAGATTATTAAAATAGTAAGATTAACTGTTGCCCATAGTCAATATTAGGTGTATTTTCCCCCATATACCTCCCTATTATTAACACCTTGTATTAGTGTCGGACATTTGTTACATTCATGAAAGAACATTCTTATAGTTGTACTATTAACTCTAGTCCATTGCCTACAGTAGGGTTCACTGTGTTTTACAGCCCTATGTTTTATCTTTTAATTTTTAGTCTAGCAACATTCATGACCCAAGATTTCCCCTTATAACCACATTCACCTATATAACTCAGTGCTGTTAATTAAACTCACAATGTCTACCATCACCACCATCCATTTCCAAAACTTTACAACCGATGGAAATAGAAATTCTGTACAAATTGAGAATCCACTTCCCATTCTCTACCCCCAATCTATCACTTGGTAGCCTATATTCGAGATTCTAACTCATTGAGTTTACTTATTATAATTAGTTTATATCAGTGAGGTCATACGATATGGGTCCTTTTATGTCTGGCTTATTTCATTCAGCATAATGTCCTCAAGATTCGACAATGTTGCTACATGCATCAGGACTTCACTCCTTTTTATGGCTGAATAATATTCCACTGTATGTATATACCACATTTTGTTTAACCATCCATCAGTTGATGGACACTTGAGTTGCTTCCATCGTTTGGCAGTTGGGAATAATGCTTCTATGAACATCAGTGTGCAGATATCTGAGTCCCTGCTTTCAATTCTTCCGGATGTATACATAGTAGTGGGATTGCTGAATCATATGGTAATTCTATACTTATCTTCCTGATGAATCACCAAACTGTCTTCCACAGCAGTTGTATGATTTTGTATTCCCACCAGCAAAGAGTGAGCATTCCTATTTCTCCATATCCTTCTCAACACTTGTAGTTTTGTTTGTTTGGTGGTAGCCATTCTACTGGGTGTGAATTGATCTCATTGTGGTTTTGATTTCCTTTTCCCTAATAGCTAGTGATGTTGAGCATCTTTTCATGTGCTTTTTAGTTATTTTTATATCCTTTTGGGAGAAATGTAATTTTCTCAATTTTTAATGTAAACCTTTAGGGCTATGAATTTCCTCTCGGCACTGTCTTCACCCCATCCCATGAATTTTGATGTGTGTGTTCTCATTTTCATTCATCTTGAGGTGTTTATTGATTTCTCTTGCAATTTCTTCTTTGACCCACTGAATGTTTAGTGTATGCTATTTAACTTCCATATATTTGTGGATTTTCCAGTTCTCTGCCTGTTATTGATTTTCTGCTCCTTTCCATTATGGTCACAGAAGATGCTTTGTATAATTTTAATATCTTTGAATTTATTGAGACTTGTTTTGTGACACAACGGGTGGTCTATTCATTTCTTCTCAAGCCTGTGCACTTGAGAAGAAATGAATATGCTTCTGTTTTGGGGTGCAGTGTTCTGTATATGTCTGTTAGGTTTAGTTCACTTACCGTATTATTCCAATTTTCTCTTTCCTATTGATCTTCTGTCTAGATGTTCTATTATTGATGAGAGTGGTGTATTCAAGTCCCCAACTATTATTGTAGAGGTGTCTCCCTTCAGTATTGCCGGTGTTTGCCTCATGTATTTTAGGGCACTGTTGTTAGGTGCATAAATATTTATTATTGTTATTTCTTCTTGGTGGATTGCCCTTTTTATTAATATATAGTGTCCTTCTTTGCCCCCTGTAACAGCTTTTGACTTAAAGACTATTTTGCCTGAAATTACTATAGCTTCCTCAGTTCTTTGTTGGTTACTATTTACATGGAATTTCTTTATCCAACCTTTCACTTTCAACCTATTTGTGTATTGGTAACAAAGGTGAGTCTCTTGTAAACAGCATATAGTTGGGTCATGCTTTTTTATCCATTCTGCCAACCTGCGTCTTTTGATTGGGGAGTTTAATCCATTAACATTCAGTGCTATTATTGTTAAGACAGTGCTTATTTCAGCCATATTGTCCTTTGGTTTTTACATTTCATTTCATTTCATTTCTCTCTCTCTCTCTCTCTCTCTCTCTCTCTCTCTCTCTCTCTCTCTCTCTCTCCCTTTATTGCAACCTCCTTTTCTGCATAGTTGGTATTTTGTGATGTATCTGACTGATCCTTCCTCATTTCTGTTTCTGTATATTTTAAAATTCTCTTTCTGGTTACCCTGGGGTTTATATTACACAACCTACATTTATAACCTACTAGTTTGAAAAGATACCAACTTAGCTTCAATATCATACACATTCTCTGCTTCCATATTCCTGTGTTTCCCCTCTGTATTAGTTAGGTTTCTCTAGGGAAACAGAACCAACAGAAGATATCTGTAAATATGAGACTTTTAAAAAGGGTCTCACGCAACTGTGGGGATGCACGAGTCCAAATTCCATAGGGCAGGCCACAAGCTGGCAACTCTGATGAAGGTACCCGAAGAACTCCCCAGGAGAGGATGGCTGGATGAAGAAGAAATGAGAGTTCCCTCTTCTCCCTTAAAAGTCTTCAGCTGATTGGATTAAATCCAACTGATTGGATTCTCTCACTGCAGAAGGCATTCCCTTAGTTGATCTTAGATGTAATCTGCCAGAGATGCAATCAATTGACTGATGATTTAGTAAACCACCCTTCTGGTTTATTAACCAGCTATGAAATGATCTTGCAGTAATACATAGTCCAGTGCTTGCTTGACGAGACAACTGGGCACCATCACCTGGCCAAGTTGACACATGAACCTAACCGTCAAACACTCCTTATGTTTTTTTGTCCCTTTTTACCACTTAATATTTTGCATGTCCATTATCAGGAAATATGCCTTTCCTTGTTCAATTGTATTCTGACTCTTACAAGGTTTAGAGAGTAGAGTTGTATATTGAGGATACAGTGCTACTGGGTTTTGCATTTACCCATTTAGTTACCCTTACTAATAATCTTCATTTCTTCACACTGCCCCAAGCCACTCTCTCCTGTCTTTTCCTTCAACCTGCAGAACTCCTGTTAGTAATTCTTGTAGGGCAGAGCTCTTGTTGAAGAACTCTCTCAGTTTCTGTTTATCTGTGAATACTTTACCTCTTTCTCATTTTTTGAAGGACAGTATTGCCTGATAAAAATTTTTGTCTGGCAGGTGTTCTCTTTCAGTACCTTCAGTATATCATATCAGTGCTTTCTCACCTCCATGGTTTCTGATGTGAAATCAGGACTCAGTCTAATTACTGGGTATCCCGTGTATGTGACAAATAGCTATTCTTTTTCTGCCTTCAGAACTCTCTCTCTCTTTATCTTTGGCATTTGACATTCTGATTAGTATGCATCTCAGAGTAGGTCTATTGGGATTTATTCTATTTGGAGTACATTGCACTTCTTGGACATGTACATTTACGTCTTTCATAAGTGTTGGGAAATTTTTGCCCTTATTTACTCAAATATCCTCTCTGCCCCTTTTCTCTGCTCTTCTCCTTCTGGGACACCCATGATGCATATGTTTGTGCAGTTCATGCTTTCACTCAAATCTCTGAGACACTGCTCGGATTTTTCTATTCTTTTCTCCGTCTGTTCATCTGACTATATGATTTTCATTGCCCTGTCTTCTAGTTTGCTGATTCTTTCTTGTGCCTGTTCAAATCTGTTTTTGTATGCCTCTATTGTATTTTTAATTTCTTCTGTTATGCCTTTCTTCCCCATAATTTCTGTTTGTTTCTTTTTATACTTTCAAGTACTTCTTTATACTCACATATTGTCTTCTTAATAGTCTTTAACTCTTTTTGCATATTTTCTATCATCTCTTTGAATTGATTCAGGAGATTTCTTTGAATTTCTTTGATTAGTTGTTCCAAATTCTTTGTCTCCTCTGAAGTTTTAAACTGTTGCCTTGACTGAGCCATATCTTCCTGCTTCTTAGTATGGCTTGTAACTTTTTGCTGATGTCTAGGCATCTGATTATCTTGATGAGCTAACTCTGAAGGTCAGTTTCTGTCTCTTATCTAGGGTTTTGTTGTTGATTGGGTTTGTGTTAAGGCTCTCCTCTGATCCTTGGTCCCACTTATTCTTGTCCTTTAGAGTAGCTCAATTCTAACTGATCAGATTTTCTCAGCTCTTCTTCATTTGATTCTTGGCCTGGATATGTGGTACACTTTTTAAGACTGTACTTTTTGTGTAATATTTTCACCTCCAGGAATAAGCATCCTTTCCTATGTTCCTCCTATGGAAATCTTGATCTGTTCTGTTTGGTTTTTGCAGATTTTCTTCCCAAGCTCGATGATCTGTTTCAGTTCTCTCCCTCACTCAGTGCCCCATTTTACTTACACTTTTCTGTTCTGGGACCCTCTTGTTTAACAGCAGTTCAGTTTAACTACACTCCCCTTTTATTGCTCTGTGAGTCTTTTCTGCCTCTTGTTTCTTCCCCATTAGGGTGCCCAACTCTGTGGAGCCAGATGGAGCAAATTCAGAAGTGGATCACTCCATAAAAATCCTCTGCATTTAGGTGGTCCAGCCGTCAGTAACTAGATTGCATGAGCCTACCAATACTGCACTCTCTCTCTCTCTTTTTTTTAACTCCCCCTGGGGGCCCTTTTGAACGCAGCATTCCTCAGCATCTTGTGTTCTGCCCTGGGTCTCTGTGGACTTGGGTTCCTGTGCCTGGATATGCATAGGGTTCTAACTCACTGCTGTGCGTGGCTTTATAGTCCATGTCCCCAGTGGGAGGTAGGAATGATCTGGGCTGCTGCTTCTGAGCAGCTCCTAAGCTGCATGGACCTGCCTGAGTGGCAGGGAAGAGGACTGACAGTCCTGGATGGAAGTTCCCTACCTGACATTTTTCTTTTTCTTCAATTCAGCATTTGTGGAGTTATTCTCCAGTCTCAACCATCTTCCAGAGTTCCAAGCAAGTGGAATTTTTCCTTTTATTTCCTGAATATCTGGGGAGGTTTTTTCAGGGGATCTTACATTGCCATGTTGATGATGTCACTGTTCTCTGGGATTCGTGATCTGTTCTGTTTTTTGGTTTTGCTTTTGTTTTTGCAGAATTTTCTCCCTAGCTCCTATAATTTGTTTAAATTCTGTCCCTCACTCAGTGCCCCATCTTCCTTACACTTTTCAGTTCTGGGACCCTCCTGTCTTACAGCAGTTCAATTTAAGCCATCCTTTTTTTTTCTCTATGAGGGTTTTCTGCCTCCAGTTTCTTCCCTGCTAGGATATCCTGCCCCACGGAGCCAGATGGGGTCAATCCAGAAAGGTGGGTCACTCCAGAAAATTCTATTTTGCATTCAGGTGGTCCAGCCAACAGTAACTGGATTGACTGATCACACCACTTGACAGCTGCCATTCTAGGGTGGTCTCTCTCTCATTTTTTCCCCTTGGGAGTCCTTTTATATGCAGTGCTCCTCAGCAGCTTGTGTTCTGCCCTGTATCTCTTTGGACTTGGGTCCCTGTCTGGATATGTGTTGGGGTTCTAACTCACTGCTGTGAGTGGCTTTATAGTCTTTCTCCCCAGTGGGAGGTGGAAGGGATCTTGGCCACTGTCTCTGAGAAATTCCCAAGATTCATGTGACTGAGTGAGGGGGAGGGAAGAGGACCTGTGGACCTGGGATGGAAGTTTCCTACCTGATATTTTTTTCTTTCTTCAACTCAGCTTTTATAGAGTCCTTCTCTATTCTCTACAATCCTCTAGAGTTCTGTGCAAGTGGGATTTATCCTTTTATTTGCTGAATTTCTGGGAAGGTTTATTCAGGGAATGTCTTAGCTCACCATGTTGATGACATCATTTCAGATGGACTTTCAATCACTGGGCCGGAATAGCGTGGATATCCTTCAAACTGAGTAAATACCTACAATTTATTTCCAAATGTAAGGAAAATTTTCAAATGCTAATTGTAGTAATTAATATAAGCGTAGAGTAAGATACAGAATAAAATAGGTAACCCAACACTATATGAATTAAAAACACATGCATTCCAAACAACAATGACATTTTACAAAAACACATACAAGGAAAACATTAGACAAGAGGCCCCTGAAACTGCTACATATCTGGCAGAGAAGAATGTTAAAGTGAATAGAAGGGAATCAATGAATGAATAAAACAAATGGGGCACCTTGTGAAGATCTAAGATGACAGTGTGCTGCTACTAATCAAGGAGTAGATCTAAGTAGGCAGGCATGAGTACGGCATTAGGTGTTTTACTTATCCTCAGGATGTTTGCCAAATTGGGAAGAGAAAGCTTGGTGTAGAGAAGAACTTCTTACAGCTTCCTGAGGCTAGGATGACAAAATAAGAGTCCAAAGCCTGCCAAGGGTAATGGCCCTGGTGAGGAACACCAAACAAGAAAGACTGCACTCTAGGTGTAACAGTGAACAGGAAGTAACATAGCCCACTCAAGGAGTGTCACCTAGCTTTGCAGAATCTCAGTAGTCCATAAAAGCTTAATCTCTGATATTTGATTAAGGTTATTGTAGACTGCTAGTACCCTAAGCTCTAGGAAGTAGTAACTGAAAAATCATCCCTAGGAGAATATAAAATTACCCACAACCTGAAATGATAGCTATGATTGATTTTTCAAATAAAATATCCAACACGCAAAGAGATATATGAATAGATGACAAATGTATAAGAATGAGATGAAAGGCAGATCATAAATGAAGACCCACAAAACCTCCCAATGTTGGAATTCTTGGATGCAAAATAACACACACACACGCGCACACACACACACACACACACACACACACACACAAAGGTATGCTTACTACGTCCAAGGACTTAAAAGGAAAAGATGACAATATTGACAGAAAAGTATCCATAAAAATGACACTGAAAAATTGAAAGAGAACTAAACATACTAAAAATACAATAGTTGAAATTAAAAGCCAAAATATAGGTTGAATAGCATATTAAAATCTAAAAAGAGAGAGAACTAGAAGTTCACTAGACTAGAAAGTAAAAAAGAGCAAAATTAAAGATAGATACAATAAAATATCTGAAACATCTCCATGGAAACACAAAGGAAAGGAATATAGAGATGACAGGGTAAGAAATTAAGAGGACAATTATAAGGTCTGAATTATATTTATTTGGAACTCATAAAAAGAAGGGAGTGAGAAGCAATATTTGAAATGGTAATTGGGGAGAATTTTCCAAAACTGACCAAAGACATCAAGGCATAGATTTAAAAAGCTCTGCAAATTCCAGCAGGATGAGAAAACAATGCCTAGGCATATCATGATAAAACTCAAAAATCAGAAACAAAAAGAAATATTAAAAATAGTCAAAGAAAACAGACACATGCCCTTCAAAGTAGCAAAAATTAGACCTATGGCTGGCTTCTCTATAGAAACTATAGAAACCAAAGAAAATGGAAAGATATAATCAGACGACTGAAAGGAACTGCTAGCCTAGAATTCTAAACCTTTGAAAATAACTTCAAAAATTAAACTGAAATAAAAACATTTTCAGACATAAAAGAAAAATGGGGAGACTCCATCCCCAATAGACCCACAGTAATATATATATATATCTGTCAGAAAGACAATGATTCCAGATATAAGCATGAAAGATCAGGAGGGAGTGAAGAGCATCTATAATATTTTCTACAGTCATAAATCATTTTTTGTTAGGAATTGTAAGGAGGAACTTTTATCCCTTCAATCCTTTAAAGCTGTGTTTACAGTGACAACAATAACTCTAAACTGTAAACACAAGCATCTTTCTCCTAATAAATCCCACACATAGATATGACTGGAACATACACTGAACTGGGGCTGGTGATGAGAGATGACTTTGGAAATGTAGGTTTGGGACATATGTTGAAGGTCTCTGTAGCCGGGATAATGACATAATCCTTTACCTTGTAGGCAACAGGATCCAATTAGGAGTGATGGGATCCATTCCACAGCAGAAAATGTCCTGATGTTCTTTTACTGATTCAAAAAGTAATATACTCTTGCAGAAGTTTGAATTACTACACAAATGTATAACTTAGTGAAAACTCCCTGTAATGTGCTGCCCTTTCTCCACTTTTACAAACTAGGTATATATTCTTTCTAAAACTTTCTGTGCATACACTAACACATACGTATTAAGGATATTTGTTTCAAAAACAATTTCATATTATACATGCTTATCTGCTCACTTAATAATTCACCATGAACTTCCTTCTATATAATTACAAGTAGATCTAATTTTATTTTCTTCAACGTTTGTAATCCCTTGCAACATTTTACTTTATTTTTTAATGAAATTTTATTGAGATATATTCACATACCATACAAAACATCCGAAGTATACAATCACCAGCTCACAATATCATTACATAGCTGTGCACCAATACTATGGATCAATAATGGGGGGTGGGGTAAGGGGTATGGGAGGATTTTGGTTTTCTTTTTTATTTCTTTTCTGAGTAATGAAAATGTTTTAAATTGATCATTGAGTTTATTTTGAAATAAATTCATAGTTAGAGAAATATTGCAAGGATAGTATAAAGTACCACCATATACCCTTCAGCCAGATTCCTCAATTATTAACATCTATAGGATATTTGGCATAATTGTTTTATCACCCTCTCTCTCTCTCTCTCTCTCTACATATATATGAATACATTTATGCTTATGTTTATGTATATGTATGTAAACTTGGAACCATTTGAGGACAAGTTGCAGATTTAATGCCCATTCCACCCTACATATTTCATTCTGTGTTTCCTAAAGAGAAGGGCATTCTCTTACTTAACCAAAAAAATCAGGAATTAACCCTGATACAATATTATAATCTAACTTGAAGACCTTATTCAAATTCTGATTATGATACCAATCATGTCCTTTATATAAAAAGGTGGGGTTTTTTGCCTGATCCTTGATCAAATCCAGGATCACATGATGCATTTTGTTGTCATATTTCTTTAATCTGACATAGTCTTTCTCGTCTTTTCTTGACCTTGACAGTTTGGAAGATTACGGGCCAGCTATTTTATAGATGTTCCTCAAAGCAGCTTATAGCCTTGACTTGGAGTTCCAGCCTCTCCTGGAAAGCAGAGATGTGATGCCAAGCTCTCCCACAGAAACAGGGTCCACTTCTAGGGCATATGAGGGAGATGAGGGGTTTCTGGGGCATCAGAAAGAAGGGGAGGATGGCATTGAGAGAGCATTTCAAAGGAAAACTTGGAGTAACCCAACAACACAGGGAACTGCTCTGAAGATGTGCAGTCTGCAATCCAGGATTGTCAGCCAGTTAGGGAGAGGGAATCCAATACTCTGAAGACCTCAGGAAAGAGGCATCAGAAATTATAAGTTCTGGGGACTTGGATGGTGCATGGGAGATGGGTCTTAATGTAAAGCCTTTCATGACCTACATGTGTACCAGACATGAAGACGTGCACTTCATTTCCCTTTGGTATTGTGGCAAGATGCTGCTATTTCCTCATCAAACCATGCTGACTTTTTCTCCTGGGAACACAGCTAAATGACAGTGTTCAGGTTTCCCTGCAGTTAAGTGGGGACTTGTGACTGAGGGTTGGCCATGGAATGTGGGGATGTAATGGATGCATTGTGCAATCCTCCACACTAGCTTTCTTTGCCTGCCTGCTGTCACTAAGCAAAAGTTCCACTGGAAGACCCAGGTGTGCTAGAAGACAATGGAGACATTAGATGGATGAAGCCTGGCTATCTGAATGAGTGGATGGAGCAATGCTCAGGTCCCCCAACCCAAACCCCCCCGCCCCCCCCCGCCACTGTCTCACATTAGACTGTGACTAAGTAATAAACTTCTTATTATGTAAAGCCATTGATGTTTGTCACAGTTATTATTATAGCTTTTAGCCAGTCCTTAGTAATATAATACAGTTCAAAAGAGTCAATATGGTTCTGGTTAGTGATCCTTGCAAGGTAGTTTGGTTTGAAAGACAGGCAATGAAGCCAAATGGGCAGGTTTTAAAGAAAAGTTTAATTTGACAGAAGCCTCAGGGCGGCCCCCACCGGCAGAAAGGCTGCTCGGAGGGGAAAGGCACTCAGTTGGGTGGTGGGATTTCTTTTCATGGGGCCTTTTGCCAATCAGGAGGTTATTGGCATTTTGCCAATCAGGTATAAGGTATGTGAACTTTGACCAATAGGGGGTTACACATACTTTATCTTGTAACTTTGGCAATGCCTGGTTTGTGCATTTGAACAGGAGAGGTGAGGGAGGGAATAAATTTGTGAGGGAAAGGGAGGGGGGCAGTGATGAGTAAGAACAAAGAAAGTGGTGTGAAAATGGGGAAAGGGAGGGGGCAGCAACGTCAGGCAGGGTCTGATCTGCAGCCTGGTTTTGCAAAACAGGGAAATGGATGGGCCCAGGGCCCAGAACTAACAGTCTTAGCTATTACAAATAATGCTACTATGGTCATTTTTGTGCAGTTTTAAATTGCACGCATGCATGCATTTCTGTTGAGCATATATCCAAGGGTGGAATTGTGGATTCACATGGGATGTATTTCTTCAGGTTTAGCTGGAAATGCAAAATAGTTTGCCAAACTTGTTGCACCATCATACACTACCACTGATGCGTAGCACGTTTCCCTTTGCTTCACAGCTATGGAAACACTTGGTATTGTCAGTCTGTTTCACTGTGGTTTTAATTTTCCATTCTTTCCTTGATTATGAATGAAGTAGAGTACCTTGGCTTATGGTGATTGTCTCTCTGGGTATTCACTCTTGCCAGGTTTCCTGCTAAGTTGCTAGTGTTTTTTATTTGTGGTTTGTAGGAATGCTTTTTTATTTTTATTTTTATTTTATTTTGAAATAAATTCAAAGTTATAGGAACAGTTGCAAAAACAATACTAACCCCATACAAAGAATTCCATCATACCCTGACCCCCCTCCCCCGATAGCTCAATCCACCAACCTTAACATGTTGTCACATCGCTATTTCTTTCCCTCCCTCCCTATCTATCCTCCATCATCTATTGCTCTGTCTTCTGAACATATGAGAGCTAGCTGCACACATCCTTGAACATACACTATAATTCACGTATACACTTCCCATGAACAAGAACATTCTTTTATGCAATCCCATTAAGTGCAGCTAAGAAGTACAACAGGTTCAACAATGATACAAAGGTTGCATTCTATATTTCCTTTTCCTTATGTCTCAACTGTGTCCCTTTGAGCCACCTGTCCTCTATCCTCCAATCCCATCCAAGTTCATCTTTGGCATTCAATTGTCATCTGGTTAGACTGTCTTTTTCTTTTTCTTTTTTCAATTGTGGAAACATATATACAGCCTAAACCTTCCCATTCCACCCCCTCCCTAGCCTTCCATTAGTGGGATTGAGCACCTTTAGGATGTTGTAATGCTCTTTCCCACCATCCGTTACTAGAAATTTCCCTTCACCTCAAACAGCAACCCTACACTCATTTCTTAACTCCCCATTGCCCCTTCCTCCATTTCTCTTAACCCGAACTCTACAATTCATCTCTATGGTTACATTCTCTGATAGTTTCTTTGTGTTTGCTGTGGGGGTTAAAATTAACCTCTTAAATCCATATCAATCTTGTTTTTCTTTGATACCACCTCCACTTCAATAGTACACATAAACTATGTTCCTATACTCCTCCATTCCCCTACCTTTATATAGTTGTCTAAAATTACATATTTTACATTGAGATCAAAACCACTGATTTGTCGTTAGGGTTTGTGTAATTTATATCATGCAGAAAGTAAATAGTGGAGTTACAGTTCAAAAATTATTGACTTCTATTTGTATTCCACTGTGGCTGGAGAACGTGCCCTGAGTATATTCAACTTTTTTTTTTTTTTTTTAATTTCTTGAGGCTTGTTTTATGTCCCAGCTTATGGTCCCTTCTGGAGAAAGATCCGTGATCGCTAGAGAAAAATGAGTGTCCTGGTGCTTTGGGATGTAAGGTACTATATATTTCTGTTAAAATTCTCTATATCTCTTTCTTCTTTATGTTGTTTCTCTGTTGGTAGGGTTCCCTTTAGAATCTGAAGTAGGGCAGGTCTTTTATTGGCAAAGTCTCTCAGGATTTGTTTGTCTGTGAAAAATTTAAGCTCTCCCTCGAATTTGAAGGAGAGTTTTGCTGGATAAAGTATTCTTGGTTGGAAATTTTTCTCTCTCAGTATTTTAAATATGTCATGCCACTGCCTTCTCATCTCCATGGTGGCCACTGAGTAGTCACAACTTAGTCTTATGTTGTTTCCTTTGTATGTGGTGAATTGCTTTTCTCTTGCTGCGTTCAGAACTTGCTCCTTCTCTTCAGTATTTGAGAGTCTGATCAGAATATGTCTCAGAGTGGGTTTATTTGGATTTATTCTATTTGGTGTTCGCTGGGCATTTATGCTTTGTGTATTTATATTGTGTAGAAGTTTGGGGAAGTTTTCCCCAACAATTTCTTTGAATACTCTTTCTAGACCTTTACCCTTCTCTTCCCCTTCTGGGACACCAATGAGTCTTAAGTTTGGATGTTTTATTTTATCTATCGTTTCCCTGAGATCCGTTTCAATTTTTTTTATTTTTTTCTCCATTCTTTCTTTTGTCCTTTCATTTTCTGTTCTGTGGACTTCTAGGACACTGAGATGTTGTTCAGCATCCTCTAGTCTTGTATTGTGATTATCCAGAGTCTTTTTAATTTGGCCAACAGTTTCTTTTATTTCCATAAGATCTTCTATTTTCTTATTTAGCCTTGCAATGTCTTCTTTATGCTCTTCTAGGGTCTTCTTTATGTCGCTTATATCCTGGGCCATGGTCTTCTTGATGTCCTTTAAATCCTTTGCCATGCTTTCATTCCTCGATTGTGTTTCTGTAATTAATTCTGCGAGGAAATTTGTTTCTTCAGATAACTTGATTTGTGTGTTTGGTGTTGGATTCTCCATATCGTCTGGTTTTATCATATGCATTGAGATTTTCTGTTGTTTTTGGCCTCTTGGCATTTGCTCTGCTCGGCAGGGTTCTTTTAATTTGTAAAAAAAAACCTATCTAATTTTTCAGAAACACTGTTTGGTGACATACACTTTCTCTAACTAACCAGCAGATGGTGTCTGTGAGTCACCTATACCTCTCAAGTCAGTTCTCCACCTCTTGTGGGGTCCAGCCAGAGAACTCAGCCTGGGTGTGTTGCTGGAGCTGTCTGCCCTGAATGCGGGGCACTTGTACGGGTGGTCAGGGAGGAAGGACAGCCTCAATATTCAAATCCCCCCAGTTCCTGGAGATTCAAGGCCGCCGCAAGAGACCAAGCCTTCATTTCATTTCAGCCCCAGCCCCTGCCCCTCTCTCTCGATATCCCACAAACTTGGCGTAGTGTCTCTGGGATCTCCGAGCAGGTCCCCCTGCCCAGCCGCACTCCTCCAGGACCACTGCTGAGAGAATGCTGCGCTACGTCATCAGCGCGTGCCGTTCCTCAAGGGAAGCCCCGGGCCGCCGGGCCAAGCTGGCTCGCTTTCAGCCTCATGCAAAAATGGCCAAACGGGGCGTCTCCACACCCTCCTCCTCGCACAGTTCCTCCTTCCCAGCTCCGGGACAACTGGCGGGGTTCTGGGCTGTGGGCACGGCCCCAGGCAGGAGTTTATCCAGCCCTCCCAGGAGCGAGCTGCTAGCCGCGGGGATTCTTTCAGCTTCTGGCTCTCCGCTCCGTTCCCCTGGCCCCAGGGATATCTGCAGCGGGCTATCTTCCAGGCCAGTCACCGAGAGGCCGGCCCAGCCCCCTCTTGCTGTGTTTTACTGCGTGTTTCCCACGATCGCGCCTGCAGCCGCTCGCACCTGCAGCCACTCCTGGGTTTTCCCCTTTTTTCTTTTTTTCTTTTTCCCAGATGCCAAACTCTGGCTTCCCTGGATCGCCGCGTGGCTGCGGGACTTCCAGCCGGCTTACTCACTGGTTTCAGAATGCAGACTCTCAGTTTCACCAAGTATACAGCCCCTGGGAACTAGCAGATCTCATCCAGCTGGCACATCGCTGTAACCGGTATTCTGGGTCACTCTCTGGTCCTTATCTAGTGTTTTCCACGGAGGTGTTCCTTAGCCCTGTCTCACCTAGCCGCCATCTTGGCTTCTCCCAGGAATGCTTTTAATACTCTAATATGAGTCCTTACCTTATCATATATGTTGCAAATGTTTTTCATCAATTCTCTCACTTTTCCTTTGTCCACTGAAAAATACAAACTAAGCTGCAAGGCAACAAAGGTATTTATTTGGCGTCTGTTCTGGTTTGCTAATGCTGCCTTTTAGCAAAACATCAGAAATGGATCGGCTTTTATAAAGGGGGTTTATTTGGTTACAAAGTTACAGTCTTAAGGCCATAAAGTGTCTAAGGTAAGTCATCAACAATTGGGTACCTTCACTGGAGGATGACCAATGGCTTCCAGAAAACCTCTGTTACCTGGGAAGGCACGTGGCTTGTGACTGCTCCAAGTTCTGGTTTCAAAATGGCTTTCTCCAAAATGTCAGTGTCAGCTTCTAATGGCCATCTCCAAAATGTTGCTCTCTAAGCTGCAGCTCCTCTCTCAGCTCCTGTGCATTCTTCGAAGTGTCCCTCTTGGCTGTAGCAAGCTTGCTCCTTCTGTCTGAGCTTATATAGTGCTCCAGTAAACTAATCAAGGCCAATGCTGAATGGGCAGGGCCACACCTCCATGGAAACCATCCAATCAGAGCCATCACCCACAGTTGGGTGGGTCACATCTCTGTGGAAACACTCAAAGAATTACAATCTAATCAACACTAATACATCTGCCCACACAACACTACATCAAAGATAATGGCATTTTGGGGGACATAATACATTCAAACTGGCACAGGGTCTTAGTATTCCAATTAATGGAGCACCAATTTAGGTAGCAACCCAAATAGTGTCCTGTCTTGCCATTTCCAGGCAAGGGTTTTTAAAGAAAATGATGATTAGATAAGTTGCTTGTGATTCGTGGATATTTGGGGTACTCCAATTGTCCTTCTGGTTAGAGAGTTAACTGAGTTCTTTATCTTGTGGTTTGTTTTATGGTGTCTGGATGTCCTTAGGGATTTGAGAAACATTGTTGCTTGAGGCTTTGCCTACTTTGGCAGTTTGTAGTATCTGGGTGATATTTGCCTAAGAGTAATTTCCAGAATGACCTCCTGACTCCATTTTGAATCTCTTAGCCTTAGCAACTCTATTTCATTTTATTTTGTTTTACGTTTCCCCCTTTTGGTCAAGATCTTTCTTCAAAAGCATTGCTGATCAACATTTGGTATTAGTCCCTCAGCAACAGGGAGGCTCATCCCTTGGAGTCATATCCCACTTAAGGGGAAAGGAGTCATTTTATTTATAAAGTTTGGCTTAGAGAGGGGCCACATTTAAGCAACAAGGAGCACTCTGTAAAAAGAGTGTTCTAGGCAGGGTTTCATTTTTCTTTAAGGTTTTGATTAGTTCCTGACAATAGGTTAGCATATTTCCTTTTAGGAGGCAGGGCTTATATATTCCAGAGTTTATTTTCATAAGTCTCCCTGTTATAATTTCAAATGGGGATAACTTATGTTTTCCAAAAGGAGTGGCTCTTATATCTAATAAGGCTATAGGTAAGGTTTTTGGCCAATTCTAAATTGAGGGATTCCATGAATTTAGATAATTGAGTTTTAACTACACCATTTGTTCTTGCTATTAAGCTTGAGGATTGGGGGGTGACATAATCAATGAAAATGTTGCAAAATAGGCCATAGTCTGTATATTGTTTTCACATTTTTTTCCTGTAAAGTGGGTCCCTTTGTCATTGTGAAGTTCCAAGGGACAGAGGCTTTGCTTTGTATGTCCACATTCTCATCTTCTTCATTGGTGTTTTCTGTATTTTTATCTTCTTCCTTTGAATCGGCCATTATTTCCTGTTTCTGTATTTGTCTTGTGTCTTTTGTTGCACACTGCACATTTCAATATTTTAAAATGTTAACCCTGGGATTTGCTCTCTGGGATGTCTGTTTCTTGGTTTTGTAACCAGCTGGTGATAAGACAGATTTTCTTGATGTTAATCTCTCCTATCAGGAAGATGTTCCCAAGGTGAATGCAGTGTGCAGGTTTTCCCTGTCTTTCTGGGCCTCTGTCTTGTCCTGGACTTTTGGTTGTTAATTGTGTAGGAATTCCTCTGTTTACAGGAGTTTGATAGCCCCTCTGTATCCCAGGAGACAGAAATCCCACTCCCGGATATCTGAAGCCAGCAGGCCTTTGTCCCAGAGTGTCTGCCTCTATAGTTTTTTACACTCCTTTCATTGTCTCAAGCTACTTTTGCCTGGAGGGCAACTTCTAAGAGGAGGGTCTCCCCCAGAGAGGATGTTCCAAGTAAGCCTTTACCAGTCTAAATAGGGCCAGCGACCCATGAAGGAGGGACAGACTGGCTCCAAAGTACTCTGGAGAGGGAATCGGAAAGGGTGCCAACAGTTTCTCCGATGGCTCCACAGATTTGAGCTTTCCTGGCCTACCCAGTAAATGCAGTGCTTCAGCTAGCTGGTCTCCAAAGCCCTGAGGAAGCACTGCATCTTTAAATCTCCACTGCCTCTGCCCCTGTCCAGGTGGGTTGAAACAATAGCTGCCTCAGGGCCAGGACCCAGCCATCTGAATTCCCTAATCAAATGCCATGATCCACTGTACCTACCCCTGTTCCTGGGGAAAACTATTTTTACATCCCTTTCTGTCATCAAAAGCTACCTAGGGACTGGACCCCACAGCAGCCTACCATGACAGTGGAGGGTGGGCACTGGCAGCTGCTGCAGAGAGAGAGCAATTTACAGTTCTTTACTGTAATTTATCAGCCTCTTCCTCCAGTTCTTCCCTGGCTGCTGTACAGTGTTCTTCTGTCCTCTAGAATTTCAAAATAGTTGGTTCAGACACTCCTGCCTATTTAATAGGACTGAGTCTGGGAGCTCACCATTCTGTCATCTTCCCTGGAAGCCCCAATTCATTTATTTATTTATTTTTAAAGGCAATTTTATTGATATATATTCACATACCATACAGTCATCCAAAGTGTACAATCAGTTGTTCATAGTATCATCATATAGTTGTGCATTCATCACCACATCAATTTTTGAACATTTTCATTACTCAAAAAAAATGGGCCCAGGTCTCAGGAGGAGGGTGTAATCAGTATCAAGTTTCCCTGACGGTGAGACTCAGCAGATTGTCAGAATTTCCTGTGAGTCCTCCAGGCACTGTGCTTTTCCTATCCTGCCCTGCATGTGGTGCTTGTCAGCCTGCAGATCTGCACTGGGGTAAAAAGGTGCAGTGCCTTTAATTCTCAGCAGACTCTCTCCCTGCCAGGGGCTAAGGGTGAGTCAGAAGCCAAGTTTAAGCTGCTTCAGTTTTTTTATCCCCAGGCCCTAGGGTCTGATATCTCTGAGGGAGGGCTGTCACTTGAGCTGGTCCTGACCCCCGCTTTTCTTAGGGAAGATATGCCCTTTAGGGAGTTATCTCATTCACTTGACTTCTTCCTTTGTCTCTCTTTCTTAACTCCACCCTTGCCTGCTGTCAATTTGAAAATGCCTGAGATTTTCTCAGATGAGCTACTTAGGATGAGTGAAAAAAAAAAAGAAAGAGAAAGAAATCACCTTTTCAGAGCCAGTCCCCAGAGCCCCAGTTTCACTAGTCAACTGGTGTTGGTACAGAGTTCTATGTGCCCCTTTTCTTGGGACACAGCCATTTTCCAGTATTCTGAGCTCAGCCTCTGTTTTTATTTATTTATTTTTTCTGTCATCCCTGCCTCCTCTCTGCCAGGGAGACCTCAGGGTTCCTTTCCTGTTTTCTCTGTGCTTGTCTGTGCTTGTAGCTTGTATTTGGTAGTCAAAATTCATTAATTAAAACCACAATGGGAGCTTGGTTGAGCCACCGTCCCTTTCTCCTAGCAGAGTTCACTTGTTTTTCCCACAGGGGTGTGTTCCAACTCTGCCTGCCATGCCAGTGGGGGAGGGGCACCAGCTCGTCAGTTTGGGGGCTTTACTTACAGTTCTGTGCTGTGATCTCAGCCATTCCACCCATTCTGGACTGATTTACAATGTGTGTCTGGTCACAGATGTCCCCCAAACAGTTGTTCCAGACTATTTACTAGTTGTTCCTGGCTATTTACTACTTGCTCTAGGGGACTAAATAAATTCCACCCCTCCCTATGTGGCTATCTTGCCCCACCTCCCTCAATCCATTTATTTTTAACCTAACCATATTGTGGTCACAGAACATCATCTCTAAGATTTAACTCCCAAGAAATTTGTGGAGAATTTTTCTGTGGCCCAATATCTGGCCAATTGTTGTATATGCTAACTGTGTGTTTGAAATGAATGTGCATTCTGCAGTTTGTGGGTGTGCTGTTTTACAAATGCCCATTATTTCATGTGTGTTAACCATGTTGTTCAAATCCTCCATATCCTCATGGATTTTTCTTTTGTCCCTGGTCCCTTTACCAATTATAGAGAAAGTTTTCTAAAAATCAACCACAGTTATTGTGAATTTGGGGATTTCTCTTTGAAGTTTTGTCAATTTGTATCTTATTTATTTTTTACCATGTTACTAATTGTATTCAAATTTAAATTTTATAACTCCCTGGTAAATTATTTCATTTTGAAGTACCTCTTTTTCTACGGTAATGCATTTTGCCTTAAAATTTTTTGTCTGATATTGATAGAAACCAGCACAGTATATCTACTGTTTTTCCATCATCTTAATTTAAAACTTCCTAATCCTTGTGTTGTAGATGTGTCTCCTGTGAAGAGCATATAACTTGATTTCCCTTTTCTTGACCAGTCTGATTAACTTGGCTTTTAACTCTTTTGTACATTTAATGTATTCACTGTCTTACTTTTATATTTTCCATTTGTTCTACCTCTTCCTTGTCTTTTCTTCCCCTCCTTTCCTTGCTTTTTTTGGATTCATTTTTGCCATTCCACTTTTCTGCTCTTCGTCTGCAAGTGTGAATACTGTCTCCATTATTTCAGTGGCTACCCCAAAAATTACAACATGCATCCCCACATATGAAAGTCTGAACTTAATTAATACTTCTTCCATCTTCCCAGACTATGCAAGGTCTTAGAACGCTTTATTTCCCTCTCTATTTTTATGACATGCTAGTGTGCTTTACATCAATATTTTGAAACCCCCAAATATATTATAATAGTTTTATACAGTCATATCCATTTTATTTACTAATATATTTATTACTTTTTTGCTTTTCTTTCCTTCTTGCATCTCAGAAATTCCATTTGGCTTCATTTTCCTTCAACCCTTTAGAATTTTCAGCAGTGTGAAGATGGTTTCTTATTGTTTTGCTCCATATTTCCGTGGCTACCAGTTAGATTGAGTTTATTTTCATAAGTTTTGTACTATTTGTGTTGCTTCACCTTTGAATTGCCTTTTGTGATTTACTGGTACATTAATTCATGCATAGTGTTGACAGAGATCTAAATTTGTGCCAAGAAAAGGATACCAAAACTGACAGAGATGGAAGTGTGAAAGAGTACATTAGACAGTCAGCAGGGACTGCTGTGGTGGCCATGGAAGCAGACTCTGTGTTCTTTTTCCTCAAGTTTGGTTGAGCCAGTACAGCATAGAACTAGGGAACAGAGTGATCTGGGATATGGGGTTGGATAAGTGGCCATGGGACCCTGGATCCCAGATAGTTGATAATGCAGCCACATGATTAGGGTGAGGGGATGCAGGATTCTGCTGGATGGAAATGCAGTATGGAATCCATGGTACTAAGGGTCCCTAGTGAGGGCAACATGGTGGAACCAGGCAGCTACTGGGGCAAGTGGTAAAGGTAGCCAATTGCCTGCTGGGTTCCTTACCTCTGGGCTGCAGGCCCATCTTGGCCATCAACAAAAGTGGAGGACACTTTGTAGTTAAGGTAGTGCCTTCTGACTCATTTTCCTGGATGAGCTAATTCTCCTTTGGCAGACCGATACTCCGTGTCTCCCCCCAGTGCCACAATTGGAAGCTGTCAACTTCTCCCATCAGAGGCCCTTAATGCCTGGTTGTCAACCTTTTTGTGGTATTAGCGGTTGTTGATGATCATTGGCTAGATCCATGAAATTCACTGTATGTTTTAAATTGTTCATATATTAGATCATTCTGTCTTTTGATCACCCCAAGGGAAAGTTTGGTAGGAAATGCAGGACAAATGTTCCTGTCTTCTCTGTTATTTATCAGTTACCAAATTATGAGTTTAATTCCTAGCATCCTGTATTGGTGGCCAATAATTTTTTAAATTTTAAATTCAGTTTTATTGAGATATGTTCATATACCATACAATGATCCACAGTGTACAATCAACTATTCACAGTACTATCATATAGTTGTGCATTCATCACCCCAATCAATTTTTGAACATTTTCCTTAATCCAAAAACAATAAAAATGAGAATAAAAATAAAAGTAAAAAAGAACACCCAAAGCATTCCATCCCCCTCCTCCCTCACTGATTATCATTTAGTTTTTGTCCCCATTTTTCTGCTCATCTGTCCATACACTGGATAAAGGGAGTGTGAGCCACAAGGTTTTCACAATCACACAGTCACACCATATAAGCTACCTAGTTATGCAATTGTCTTCAAGAATCAAGGCTACTGGGTTGCATTTCCACAGTTTCAGGTATCTCCTTCTAGCTATTCCAATACACTAGAAGCTAAAAAGGGATGTCTATGTAATGCATAAGAATAACCTCCAGAATGAACTGTCAACTCCATTTGAAAACTCTCAGCCACTGGAACTTTATTTTGTTTCATTTTGCTTCCCCCTTTTGGTCAAGAAGATGTTCTCAATCCCATGGTACCAGGTCCAGATTCATCCCTGGGGGTCATATTCTGCATTTCCAGGGAGATTTACACCCTGGGAGTCAGGTCCCATGTAGGGGGTGGGGGCAGTGAGTTCACCTGCCGAGTTGGCTTAGCTAGAGAGAGAGGGCCACATCTGAGCAACAAAGAGGTACTCAGGGGGAGATTCTTAGGCACAATTATAAGCAGGTTTAGCCTCTCCTTTGCAGTAATGAACTTCATAAGGGCAAGACCCGTGATAGAGGGCTTGGCACTTCAAACTGCCAGTCCTGAATGTTTGTGAGAACATCAGCAACAATCCAGGTGAGGAAGCCCAGCACCTCTGCATTTTCCCCCCAGATCCTTGGGCGGGGGGGGGCACATATATATTTTTATTCTCTGTCCTAATTACTTTGGGATGTGTCACTATTTCACACTAACCTATGAAAAACCTACCAGGTCTCACTGCCTATTAAAAGTTCCATGTAATTATGGTGTTTGAACAAACTGTACAAGTTAAAGTGTTTAGGAAATAAAGATCTTGCACCAGCTAAAGATCTCTTCCCTTGGTCTCACATGGAATTTGAAGTTGTAAAACACAGTCAGTATTGTCCTTTACCCTTTGGCCTGATTTGCCCCAGTCCTAACCACATCTGCTTCATTCATATCTCTAGTTGAAGTCTGGGCTCTTTTGCAGCTTTTTTAACAGTTGCTATATGTGCTAATACTGACAATCGTATCTGCTGAGTTCTAGCTCTGTGTTTCAGGTGTCACACAGATACCCAAATTTCCAGGGATTGATCATGTTACACACAAAGCGATCAGCATTTTGGAATCTGGAGATGGCCATTGCAATTCAGAAATAGATGTGACTGCTGTAAGAGCTTCCAATCTAGGGACCATTACAATAAGCGTTCCCTTGGTAAGCTGTGCTCTAAAGTTCATTTCTGAGTTTACACATTGTAGTTAGTCCATATTGTTGGGGCATTATAGTGTTTGCCTTTGTTTCTGGCGTAGTTCACTCAAAATGCTGTCTACAGGTTCCATTCACCTTGTTGTGTGTCTCACAGCTTCACTGCTTCTCACAGTTGCTCAATATTCCATTGTATGCACACACAACCGTTCACCATTCTGTTCTTCAGTCAACATATACTTAGGCCACCTCCACCCATTGCAAATCATGTATACTCTCTCCATAAACACCAATGTGCAAATGTCCATTCATGTCCCTGCTCTCAGATCCTCCAAGTAAATTCCCCCTAATGAGTTTGCAGGAACTTATGGCACTCATATACTTGCTTCTCGTGGAACCACCCCACTATCCTCCAGAAAGGCTATACCATTCTGCCTCCTAACCAGCAGTAAATCTGTACATCCCTCTATCCATGTTTTCTCCAGAACTTTTATCACTGTTTATATTTTTCCATACAATTTTATGGAGCTATATTCACATACCATATAATTATCCATAGTGTACTATCAGTTGTTCATGGTATCATCATACAGTTGTACATTTATCACCACAGTCAGCACTTGAACATATTGATTACTATGAAAAAAAATTTTTAATGAATAATAAAAAAGATAATAAAAACAAAAAATATCATGCAATACAATGTAATAGTAGGGTCAGGCAACAACACCACTACCAAGAATCACATATCCCTCCCCCATATCCCCCTCTCATACACATTTAGCTTTGATATATTGCCTTTGTTACATTTAATGGAAGCATATCACAATGTTACTGTTGACCATAGACTCCAGTTTGCTTTGATTATATTTTTCCCTCAATACCATCCCCTTTCCAACACTCTGCATGGCTGACATTCACATGTCCTCCCACCTGCAAGAAGAGTTTTATATTTGTACATTTAGTCACAATCATTGATCACTCCTGTTTTTGCTAAGTTAAATAGTCCCAGTGTTTATCTTCTATGTTCAGCTCATGCGTCATTCATGCCCCTCCCCCACCTTTTTCAGCTTGGAGGAGAGTGCAGAAATGAAGATTACCAGTAAGGTTAACTAAACAGATAAGAGAGAAAAAATAGATCTGACAAATAAAATCCAAAGGATGAAATGGTTTTACAGTAATAAAATTGAAGGTTAATGGATTAAACTCCCCAATCAAAAGACCCAGATTGGCAGAATGTATAAAAAATGCATGACCCATCTATATGTTGTTTACAAGAGGCTCATTTTAGACACAAAAATGCAAATAGGTTGACAGTGAAAGGATGGAACAACATTCCATGCAAGCAGTAACCAAAAAAAAAAGCTGGGGTAGCTAGATTAATATCAGACAAAATAGACTTTAAATGAAAAAATGTTATGAGACAAAGAAGGATGCTAGGTATTAATAAAAGGAACAATTTACCAAGGAGAAGCAACAATCATAAATAGCTATGCACCAAGTCAAGGTGCCACAAAGTAGATGCAGCAAACACTGGCAAAACTGAAGAGAGTAATAGAAATCTCTACAATAATAGTTGGAGACTTGAATGCAGTACCCTCTTCAGTAGATAGAATATCTTAATAGAGGATCAATAAATAAGGAAACAGAGAACCTAAATAATATGAAAAATGGACTAGACTTAACAGAAATTTATAGAACATTGCACCCCCAAACAGAAGGATATGCATACTTCTGAAGAGCTCATGGAACATTCTCCTGGATATACCACATGCTGGGGCACAAAAGAGGTCTTAATAAATTTAAAAATATTGAAATGATTCAAAGCAATTTCTCCAATCATAATGGAATGAAGCTGGAAATTAACAATGGGTGAAGGACTGGAAAATGCACAAATTACTGGAGGTTGAACAACACAATCTTAAACAATCAGGGGGTCTCTGCCAGTTTGGATATATTATGTCCCCCCAAAAGACATATTCTTTAATGCAATCTTGTGGGGGAAGACGTATTAGTGTTGATTAGGTTGGAATCTTCTGATTGAGTGTTTCCGTGGGGATGTGACTCAATCAACTGTGTGTGAAAGGTTTGATTAAATTATTTCCCTGGAGATATGGACCCCAACCATTCAGTGTGGGTCTTGATTTAATCACTGGGGTCCTATAAAAGAAAAGAGTTCACAAACAGAAGGAGCTCAGAGAAGCTGTGAGGGACATTTTGGAGAGAAGTTAAGAGCTGACACTGATGCTTAGAAATGCTTGGAGATGCAGACAGAAGGACATTTAGTTAAGAGATGAAGCCCACAGTTTGCCCTGGGATATGCTAAGACAGGACCCCTAGGACTCCCAGGAAACATCCTGGTAGAAGGAACCAAGAATGCACAGGAGCTAGAACATAACCCAGGGTCAGCAGACACCAGCTACATGCCTTCCCAGCCAACAGAGGTTTTCCAAATGCCATCAATCATCCTTCAGTGAAGGTATCATCTTGTTGATGCCTTAGTTTGTACTCTTTTATGGCCTTAGAACTGTAAATTTGTAACTTAATAAATCCCCTTATAAAAGCCAATCCATTTCTGGTATTTTGCATAATGACAGCATTAGCAAACCAGAACAGATTTTGGTACCAAGAGTGGGGGGCTGCTGAGTTTGCAAATACCAAACATGTTGGAATGGCTTTCTAAATAGATAATGGGAAGATTCTGAAAGAATTGTGAAGAGCTTGATGGAAAAGGCCTGGAATGCTTTGAAGAGACTGTTGGCAGAAATATGGACTCTAAAGATACTTCTGATGAGGCCTTGAGCAGAAATGATGAATGTGTTGTTGCAAACTGGAAGAAAGGTGATCCTTGTTTTAAAGTCGCAGAGAATTTGGCAAAATTGAGTCCTAGTGTTGAATGGAAAGCAGCATTTGAAAGCAATAAGCTGGGATACTTAGCTGAGGAGATTTCAAAACAAAAACCTGAAAATGCAGTCTGGCTTCTTGCAGCTTATAGTAAAATGCAAAAGGAAATAGATAAGCTGAGAACTGAACTCTTGGGTTCAAAGAAACCAGAAATTGATGTTCTGGAAAATTCTGGGCTTCCAGAAAGTGAGACCACAGAGGCTACAGCCCCAAGTAAGGATATAACCAAACATGGAAACTGATGGCCATTTCAGTAGAAGCCAGGATTGGAGATGGAATTATCCAGAAAGGATCTGTGGAAAGCCCTATTGTCTGAAGGTTTTGACCCCTGTATGCTTCATGCCAAGTCAACAATTTTTTTTTTGCAATATCTGTAAAAATGGAACCACTGCAGGCTGGACTAGAGGGGATGGAGAAGGAACAAATTGAAGGAAAATTTCTTCAAAGACAGAACGATGGAAACTGAGGTCTGGAAGTCAAGAAATCTCAGGCAAGGAGAGCAGAGCAACCCATGCATTCAGAAAGGGTGAGATTGACCCAGAGGCAGAGGGCGGGCCTTCTACCTCAATGCTCAGGAAGAGTGCTGCCACCCCAGGCCTCAGAGAGGGTGGAGCACATTCCCCATGGATTGGGGAGAACCTGGTCACCACCCCACTCTTCAGAGAGGGGAGAGACTTTGTCCCAGAGAGGAGAGGCCAGGTGGCACCCCAATGTTTGAGGAGGGTGAGGCCAAGAAGGTGGCCTTCCCAATGCATGGATATGTTGGAGCACTCACCCCAGTATTTGGAGAGAAAAAGGCTGCTGCAAACACCCTTGGAAAGAGTTGGACTCCCTCTCTCTCAAGCCCTAAGGATAAAACATCATTTGATAAGTGACTCTCAGACTTTGAAATCTAATGAAGTATGCCCTGTGGGTTATAGGAACTGCCTTGGTCCTGTGAACCTGTTTTCCTTTCAATTTCTCCTTATGGCAATGGGAATGTTTATCCTATGACTGTCCCTCCTTTGTATATTGGAAGCAGATAACTTATTCTAGGATTCACAGGTCCACAGCCAGAGGGGTATTTTGTTTTAGGACAAGACCACACCTGTGACTGATTTTGATGGGATCTTATACTTATGTATTGTTTATGAAAGGATAATATAAAAAGGTTTTTGATATTGTGATGGGATGAATGTATTTTGTATTTGGAAAGAATATGTCTTTTTGGTGACAAAGGAGTGGAATGTGCCACTTTGGATGTATTATGTCTCCCCAAAAGCCATATTCTTCAATGCAATCTTGTGGGGGAAGACATATTAGTGTTGACTAGGTTGGAATCTTTTGATTGTTTCCATGGAGATGTGAATCAATCATTTGTGAGAAAAACATTCAATTAAATTATTTCCCTGGAGATATGGTCTCCATCCATTCAGAGTGGGTCTTGATTTAATCACTGGAGTCCTATAAATGAGCTCACAAACAGAAACAGCTCAGAGCAGCTGCAAGGGACATTTTGGAGAGAAGCTAAGAGCTGACTCTGATGCTTAGAAATGCTTGGAGATGCAGACAGAAGGACATTTAGCTAAGAGATGAAGGGGTTCCCCTGCAATAAGTCAAGACAGGACCCCTAGGTGCTTAGAGAGAAACATCCTGGGAGTAGGAAACAAAAGTGCACAGGAGCTGAGAGAGGAACTGGAACACAACCCTGGATCAGCAGATGCCAGTCACATGCCTTTACAGCCAACAGTGGTTTTCCAGATGCCATCAGCCTTCCTTCAAGGAAGGTATCATCTTGTTGATGTCTTAGTTTGGACAGTTTTATGGTCTTAGAACTGTAAATTTGTAACTTAATAAATCCCCTTATAAAAGCCAATCCATTTCTGATATTTTGCATAATGGCAGTGTTCCAGTTTGGCAATGCTGCTGTTATGCAAAATACCAGAAATGGATTGGCTTTTACAAAGGGGGTTTATTTGGTTACAAAGTTACAGACTTAGAGCCATAAACTGTCCAAGATAAGGCATCCACAATTGGGTACCTTCATCAAAGGAAGGCCAATGGCATCCAGGAAAACCTCTCTAAGCTGGGAAGGCATGTGGCTGGCATCTGCTGATCCTGGGTTGTGTTCTAGCTCCTCTCTCAGTTCCTGTGTTTCTTCAAAGTGTTGCTCTTGGGTATTTGTCCTCTCTTAGTTTCTCTGGAGCAAAAGTCTCCTTTCAACAGCCATCTTCAAAATGTCTCTCAGTTGCTCTCCAAAATGTCACTCACAGCTACATTGAGCTACTTCTGTTTTTTAGCTCATTTATATGCTTCCAGTGATTTAATTCAGACCTGCACTGAATGGGTGGGGTAACAACTCCATGGAAATTATCCAATTAAAGTTTTCACTCACAGTTGATTGGTCACATCTCCATGGAAACACTCAATCAAAGGATTTCAATCTAAGCAACACTAATATGTCTGCCTCCACAAGATTGCATCAAAGATAATGGAATTTTGGGGGCCGCAATACATCCAAACTGGCAGAGGCAGCATTGCAAGCTGGAACAGGGTCAAAGAAGAAATTACAAGAGAAAGCAGTAAATATCTTGAGGCAAATGAGAACAAGTACACAATATATCTAAACTTATGGGGTGGAGCAAATGTAGTGCTGAGAGGGAAATTTATAGTCTTAAATGCCTACATCAAAAAGGAAGAAGAGCTAAAATCAAAGACCTAACTGAACAACCAGAGAAACTAGAGAAAGAAAAGGAAACTAATCTAAAATGAAGCAGAAGGAAAGTAATAATGAAGATTATAGCAGAAATAAATGAAATTGAGAACAGAAAAATGATAGAGAGAATCAAGAAAACCAAAAGTTCATTCTTTGAAAAGATCAATAAAATTGAAAAATATTTTTATCTAGACTGACAAAGTATAAAAGAGAGATGATGCAAATAAATAAAATCAGAAAAGAGAGGAGGCTCATTATACTGGACCAGATAGATATAAAAAATATCATAAGAGGATACTATGAACATCAGTGTACAAACAAGCTAGACAGCTTAGATAAAATGGATAATTTCCTAGTAACACAAAAACAGCCTACACTAACTCAAGAAGAAATAGAAAACCTCAAGAAACCAATGACAACAAAGATATAAATCAGTCATCAAAAATCTCCTGATAAAGAAAAGCCCAGGACTGAATGGATTCACAGGTGAATTTTACCAGTAATTCCAAGAATAACTAATACCAATCCTGCCCAAACTCTTTCAAAAAACAGTGAAGAGAGAACATTACCTAACTCATTCTATGAAGACAACATCATGCTCAGACCAAAGTCTGATTAAGATACTATGAGAGATGATCAGGCAAGATGGTGGCATAGAGAGGAGTGGAATTTAGTTAGTCCCCTGAACAACAAGGAACAACTAGTAAATAATTTGGAATAGCAGCTGGGGGACAACCATGACTGTCCACACATCATACACCAACCTGGATTGGAAGGAATACCTGAGATCACAGCATAAAATCCATAAGTAAAAACTGCAGAACCATGCTGGGAGCCCCCTCCACCCACAGCAGGCTAAGCTGAAAAACCTCACTGTGGTAGAAAACAGCACTCTCCCAGGAAGCAAATATAGTTCAACTGAGCTCCAACTGGGGTTTAAATTAACAAATGTGGACTGCTGAATGCAAGGTACAAACCCCCAACAAGCAGACAGAGACTTTTAGTGAAGACTGACCTTAAAGAACCAGAAGACTCATCTGTCTCAGGAGGGGGAGCCCAGAAGACCAGGGGTTACCTCTGGCTGATGAGTGAAACTGGAGGCCATGTACTGGCTCTAAAAGGGGGCTTTCTGTCCCTTTTTCTCTCAACCTGAGGGGGCCCAGTGGAGAGAGCCTCAGCCATTTTCAGTTTGCAGGGCTCTGACCCAGACAGGGGTGGATACAACAGAGTCAGAGAGACCACAATTCAAATGCTTATGATAATACCCTAGAGGGTGTGTCTTCCCTAAGAGTAAGGACGTGGGGCCCAGCTTTCCCTTCAGAACCAGACCCCAGAGCATGGGGGAAAACAGCCAAAACAGAACCTAAATAGGCCACACCTCCTTACACCTGTCAGAGTGACAGGCTGACAGGAGCCATCTGCTGGGCAGGTTAGGAAAAGCAAAGCAGCTGGAGACCTCACAAGAAAGTCTGACAAACTCTAAGACACCCCTACAGGGAGACTTGAAACTGAATATAACCCCACTCTGAGATCTGAACCCATTCTGGTCTGGGAAAAATCTGATTGGAGTAACCAAGAAAACCAGATGCCTAGACAACAGAAAACTACAATCTACACTAGGAAAAACAAAGATATGGCCCAGTTAAAGGAACAAACTTACACCTCAATCAAGATACAGTTGAGATATTGTTTCACTTTAATGAAACAATCTATTAAAGATTTTCAAAGAAATATGCTATATCAAATCAAAAACCAAACCGATGAGTTCAGGGAAGATATGGCAAAAAGATGAAGGATATAAAGAAAACACTGGGCAAACATAATGTAGAAAACAAAAGTTTGAAAAAACAACTTGCAGAATCTATGGAAATGAAAGGCACAATACAAGAGATGAAAAACACAATGGAGACATAAAACAGCAGATATCAAGAGGCAGAAGAAAGCACTCAGGAACTGGAGAACAATACACCTGAAATCCTACACACCAAAGAACAGATAGGGAAAGAATGGAAAAATATGAGCAACATCTCAGGGAATTGAATGACAACATGAAGTGAAAGAATGTACATGTCATGGGTGTCCTGGAATGGGAAGAGAAGGGAAAAGGGGCAGAAACAATGATAGAGGAAATAATCAATGAAAATTTCCCATCTCTTATGAAAGACAAAAAATTACAGATCCAAGAAGCACAGCATGTCCCAAACAGAATAGATCTGAAAAGACCTACACCAAGACACTTAATCAGATTATCAAACATCAAAGAAAGAGAATCCTGAATGCAAGAGAAAAGCAATCTATCACATACAAAAGAAGCTTGATAAGACTATATGTGGATTTCTCAGTAGAAACCATGGAGGCAAGAAGGAAGTGGTGTGACATATTTAAGATACTGAAAGAGAAAAACTGCCTACCAAGAATCTCATATCTGGCAAAACTGTCCTTCAAATATGACGGAGAGTTTAAAATATTCTCTGACAAACAGACAATGACAGAGTTTTTGAACAAGATACCTGTGCTACAGGAAATACTAAAGGGAGCACTACAGACAGACAGGAAAAGACAGGAATGAGAGGTTTGGAACACAATTTTGGGAGACAATAGCCCAGCAATGTAAGTATACTGAACAAAGATGACTGTGAGTACGGATGAAAGAGGAAGGTTAGGAACATGTGGGACACCAGAAGGAAAGAGGAAAGATAAAGGCTGGGACTTTATAACTCAGTGAACCCTAGAGTGCTCAACATTGTGATAAAATGTACAAATATGTTTTTACATGAGGGAGAACAAATGAATGTCAACCTTGCAAGGTGTTAAAAATAGGGTGGTATTGGGGAAAAATACAATCAATGCAAACTAGAGACTATAGTTAACAGAAACATTGTATTATGCTTCCTTTAATGTAACAAATACAATATACCAAAGTTAAATGCTTTTAAGAGGGGGAAATAAGGCAGTGGTACGGGACTCTGCATTGGTGATGTTGTCTGACTCTTTTATTCTACTTTAGGTTAATGTTATCTTTCCTTTGTTGCTTTTTAGCTCTCATGTTTTTTTCTTTCTTTTTCTTTTTCTTTTGTCCCTCTACCTTCTTTGATTCTTCCTTCTTCTTTGTGGAAGAAATGAAGATGTCCTTGTATAAATAGTGGTGATGGTGGTGAATACATGCATATATGACTATACAGGGAACCATCAATTGTTTACTTAGGATGGAAAGTATGGTGGGTGAACAAAACCATCTTTTAAAAAAATGGGCTGATGAAGAAATATTGAGGGCACTACATTGAGTGAAATAAGTCAGACACATAAGGACAAATGTTGCATGGTCTCACTGATATGAACTAATTATAACATGTAAACTCATAGATATGAAATATAAGTTACCAGGATATAGAATGAGTTTAAAGGATGGGGAGTGGTTGCTTATCATGAGCAGAATGTTTAACTAGGTTGAACTTAAGTGTTTGGAAATGGACAGAGGTGATGTTAGCAGGTTATTGTGAGAATAACTAACAGTGCTGAATGTTATGTGAATTTGGTGGAGAGGGGAAGCTTAGAGTCATCTATGTCACCAGAAGGAAAGTTAGAGGTTAAAAGATGGGAATGTATAAAACAGTGAATCTTGTGATGGACAATGTCCATGACTAACTATAAAAATATTAGAAATCTCTTTCATGAACTAGAACAAATGAATGACACTATAACTATAAGTTAATAAGCAGGGTATATAGGGAAAGCTATACCTATTGCAAACTATGTACTCCAGTTAGTAGTATTTCAACATTCTTTCATCAATAGTAACAAATGTACTATACCAATAACTATGAGTCAATAATGGAGGGGAGGGGAAGACTTGAGTTTTCTTTTTTGTCTTTATTTCTTTTCTGGAGTAATGAAAATTTCTAAAAACTGAAAAAAAATTGTGGTGATAGATGCACAGCTGTATGATGGTACCATGGGCAATTGATTGTGCACTTTGGATCTGTGGATAATTGTATGGTATATGAACAATCTCAATAATATTAAATTAAAAGAAAGATACTATGAGATAACAGAGGCAGGACAAGTTGGTGGTGTTGGCCGGTGTGGGATTTAGTTTGTTCTCTAGAGCAGGTAGTAAATATCCAGGAACAGTCTGAAACAACTGTTTGGGGGACTTCTGTGACTAGATGAACATCGTAGATGATCCTTGGAAAGACAGAAGGACCAAGATCACAGCACAGAAATGTAAGTAAACTCTTCCAAACTGTGGAGGCTGATGCCTCTCCCCCAGGGGCACAGAAGCCTATCTTGGAGTCTCTCCCTGGTGGAAAACAGAATCCCTCTCCTAAGAGAAAGGGAAGGAAGGCTCAGCCAAGCTCCAATTGCAGATTTGATTAACAAATTTGGACTGCTGAATACAACTCTGAGCCCAGATAAATCTACAGGGCAAACATGAGAGGAATCAGGTCTCTCACCAGCAGCAAGGAGGTGGGGCTGATGAAATAAAAACCAGAGGCTTTTGGAGTTGGCTATAGTCAGAATATTGGAAAAGGGCTGTGCCCCAAGAAAAGGGGCGCATAGAGTCAGGTACAAACTCTGGCTCTTAATTAGTGAACGTGGAGCTGGGGACTGGATCTGAAAAAGATTATTATTTGCTTTTTAGCAGCCCATTAAAGAAAGCAGCAGGCATTCTCAGTTTTCAGCCATGCCTGAGGCAAGGGTGGACCTAATGAATGCCTGAGAGAAAAACTAACTAATCAAGTGAAGAAGAAATTTCCCTAAAGGGCATATATTCCCAAAGAAAAGTGGGAGTCCAGAGTCTTGCACAAGTAGTGGTTCTCACTCAGAGAATTAAGTCCCCAGGGGCAGGGATATCAGCAGCAGTTTCAACCTACTGAAAGCAGAGGCCAGCCTGTCTCAAACATGCAACAGTTTTGACCTACAAAAAGTAGAACCCAGCCTGTCTCAAACATGTTCCTGATGGAGGGGGGATTGGGGGTTGCTTATGAGACCTGTAACATCTCCAGCCTGCAGGGAAAGGGGGCTGAAGAGTGGCTCAATGACAGGAGTGTTGAAAATATAAAGAGGCAAAACAAATCCAACAGGGAATCAACATTCCCTGAGGAGGAAGAGGGAAGAGAGAGCTTTTGCCTGGAGGTGAAGCAAATGCACAGACAAAAAAGGACAATCTCAAAAAACTTCTGTATAAGCAGGGAAAGAACCAGAAAAAATAAGAGCTGAAAATTCTGATCAGTTCATCAGAAGCTATGCTAGAGGTCTAGGATAAGTTGAACCAAATGACAACAGATAGAGAACAAAGCCAATCAACAAGAAAGATCTAGACAAAAGAGAGAAAACAACATCCAAAATAAATGAGCCAAGAAAATCAGATGCCAAGAAACCAGCAAAGTAATCAAATAATACTAGAAAGAAAGATGATATGACCCAAAGGAACAAACTAATACCTCAGATGAGGTGAATTGAAACAACTGGTTAAAGATGTTCAGACAAATCTATATCACTTCAATGAGTTGCAACTAATTAAAGATGTTCATACAAGTCTTCTATATCAATTCAATGAGTTGAAGGAAAATGTGGCAAAAGATATGAAAGATATAAAGAAGAAACTGGGAGACCATATGGAAGAACTCAAAAGCTTGCAAAAACAAATGGCAGAACTTAGGGAATATAGGGCATAGTGGAAGACATGAAAAACAAAATGAAGACATACAATAGTAGTTTTGAGGAGGTAGAAGAAAGGATAAGTGAACTAAAGGATACAACATCTGAAATCCTACATACAAAAGAATAGATAGGGAAAAGAATGGAAAAATATGAGAAGGGTCTCAGAGAATTGAATGACAACATGAAGCACACAAAGATACATATTATGGGTGCCCAGAAGGAAAGGAGAAGGGAAAAGAGGCAGAAAGAATAATGGAGGAAATAATCACTGAAAATTTCCCAACTCTTATGAAGGACATAAAATTACAGGTCCGAGAAGTGCATCATACCACAAACAGAATAGAATCAAATAGACCTACTCCAAGACACTTACTAATCAGATTGTCAAATGTCAAAAATGAAGACAGAATTTTGAAAGCAGCAAGAGGAAAGCAATTCAACACATACAAAGGAAGCTTGATAAGACTAAGTGTGGATCTCTCAGCAGAATCCATGGAGGCAGGAAGGCAGTGGTATGCTATATCTAAGATACTGAAAGATAAAAATTGCCAGCAAAGAATTCTATATCTGGCAAAACTGTCCTTTAAATGAGGGAGAGTTTAAAATTTTTACAGATTTACAGACACTGAGAGAGTTCTTGAACAAGAGACCTTCTCTGCAAGAAATACTAAAGGGAGAGCTACAGGCAGATAGGAAAAGACAGGAGAGAGAGGTATGGAGAAGAGGGTAGAAATGAAGATTGTCAAAAAAGGGTAAAAAGAGAATAAAATAAGATATGGCATATAAAATCTGAAAGACAAAATGGTTGAAAAGAGTACTGCCTTTACAGTAATAATATTAAATGTTAATGGATTAAACTCCATAATTAAAAGACATATGCTGGAGAGGGAAAAAGACAGTGGCATAGAGAGGAATGGAAGCTATTCTGTCCCCCTGAAACAACTAATAGACAACCAGGAACAACTAGTAAATAATCTGGAATAACTGCAGGGGGACAAACGTGACTGTCCACTCATCATACACCAACATGAATTGGGAGGAATGCCAGAGATTGCAGCATAAAATCTGTAAGTAAAAACTGCAGATCCAAGCCAGGAGTCCTCTCCCCCTATGGCCAGAGCTGCAAAGCCTGAGAGACCCCTCCACCACAGCAAACCACAAAGCCTCACTATGCTAGAGACCAGCACTCTCCCAGCAGTGAATATAGCTCAGCTGAGCTCCAACTGGGGTTCTAATTAACAAGCATGGACTGCTTGCTACAAATCATGAATCCCCAACAAGTAGACAGAGGCTTTTGGTGAGGACTGACCTTGGGGAGCTGTAGGACCTCTATGGGACAGAGGGGGAGCCCAGAGGACTGGGTGCTGTCTCTGGCTGTCAGGTGAAAGTGCGGGGGTCTGCAGCCTGACCCTGAAGGGGGGCATTCCTCCCTTTTTCAGCTCAGTGGAGAAAGCCTCAGTGATTTTCTATTCCCAGTGCTCAGACCCAGACAAGGCCAGGGTTCTAGTTTGCTAATGCTGCCAGAATGCAAAACACAAGAAATGGATTGGCTTTTATAAAGGGGGTTTATTTGGTTACACAGTTACAGTCTTAAGGCCATAAAGTGTCCAAGGTAACACATCAGCAATCAGGTACCTTCACTGGAGGATGGCCAATGGTGTCCGGGAAACCTCTGTTAGCTGGGAAGGCACATGGCTGGCATCTGCTCCAAAGCTCTGGTTTCAAAATGGCTTTCTCCCAGGACGTTCCTCTCTAGGCTGCAGTTCCTCAAAAATGTCACTCTTAGTTGCACTTGGCGTATTTGTCCTCTCTTAGCTTCTCTGGAGCAAGAGTCCCCTTTCAACAGCCATCTTCAAACTGTCTCTCATCTGTGGCTCCTGTGCTTTCTTCAAAGCGTCCCTCTTCACTGTGGCTCCTCTTCAAAATGTCACTCTCAGCTGCACTGAGTTCCCTCTGCCTGTCAGCTCATTTATATGGCTCCACTGATCAACTCAGACCCACCCAGAATGGGTGGGGCCACACCTCCAAGGAAATATCCAGTCAGAGTCATCGCCCACAGCTGGGTGGGGCACATCTCCAAAGAAACAGTCAAGGAAATCTAATCAAAACTGATAATGTCTGCCCATACAAGATTACATCAAAGATAATGGCATTTGGGGGACACAATACATTCAAACTGACACAGGCAGAGATAGCAGAGTCAGAGACCATTCAATGCTAATGACCTCTCCCTAGGGGGTGTATTTTCTCTAAGAGGAAAGAGGTGGTGCCAGGTTTTACTACCTGCCTTCCAGGTCTGAGAGCCTGGGGGAAAACAGCCATGCACCACACCTTCTTACACCACTCTGGAATGACAGGCTGACAGGAACCACCTGCTGGGCAGAAAAGCAGTGATTTGAGGCCTCACAGGGTGTATCAATCAATCTCAGACACCCTTAGGGAGACATGATACTATTGCCTCCTACTAGACCTGAGCCCATTCTGGTCTGGGAAAACCTGATTGGGGTAATCAAGGAAGCCGGATGCCTAGACAACAGAAAACTACAACCTACACTAAGAAAAATGAAGCTATGGCCCAGTCAAAGGAAAAACCTTATACTTCAACTGAGATAAAGTAATTTAAACAACTAATACTAAATCAATTCAAAAAATTTAGGGAAGATATGGTAAAAGAGATGAAGTGTATAATGAAAACACTGGGCATACATAAGGTAGAAATCAAAAGTTCAAACAAACTTGCAGAATCTATGGAAATGAAAGGCACAGCACAAGAGATGAAAGAGACAATGGAGACATACAACAGCAGATCACAAGAGGCAGAAGAAAATGCTCAGGAACTGGAGAACAAGGCACCTGAAAGCCTACACACAAAAGAACAGATAGAGAAAAGAATGGAAAAATATGAGCAACATCTCTGGGAACTTAAAGACAAAAAGAAATGCAGGAATGTACATGTCATGTGTGTCCCAGAAGGAGAAGAGATGGGAAAAGGGGCAGAAGCAATAATAGAGGAAATAATCAATGAAAATTTCCCATCTCTTATGAAAGACATAAAGTTACAGATCCAAGAAGTGCAGCATACCCCAAACAGAATAGATCTGAATAAGCCTATGCCAAGACACTTAGTAATCAAATTATCAAACGTCAAAGATAAAAAGAGAAGACCTGAAGGCAGCAAGAGAAAAGCAATCCATCACATACAAAGGAAGATTGATAAGACTATGTGCAGATTTCTCAATAGAAACCATGGAGGCAAGAAGGAAGTGGGGTGACATATTTAAGATACTGAAAGAGAAAAACCACCAAGAATCCTATATCCAGCAAATCTATCCTTCAACTATGAGGGAGAGCTTAAAATATTCTCTGACAAATAATGACAGAGTTTGTGAACAAGTTACCTGCTCTACAGGAAATACCAAAGGGAGCACTGCAGACAGAAAGGAAAAGACAGAGGTGAGACATTTGGAATACAATTTTGGGAAACAGTAGCACAGCAATATAAGTACACTGAACAGAGATGAGTGTAAGTATGGTTGAAAGAAGAAGGTTAGGAGCATGTGGGACACCAGAAGGAAAGAGGAAAGTTAAAGCCCAGGACTGTATAACTCAGTGAAACCTATGGTGTACAACAGTTGTGATAAAAGGTACAAATATGTTTTTATATGAGGGAGAACAAATGAATGTCAGCATTGCAAGGTGTTAAAAATGGGGTGGGATTGGGGGAAAAATACAATCAATGCAAATTAGAGACTATAGTTAACAGAAACAGTGTATTATGCTTCCTTTAATATAACATTGGCAATATACCAAAGCTAAATGCATATCGGGAGGACATAGGGAAAGGGTATGGGACTCTTGGCATTGGTGATGGTGTCTGACTCCTTATTCTACTTTAGTTTAATGCTGTCTTAACTTTTGTTGCTTCCTAGCTGTCATGTTTTGTTTTGTTTCTCTTTCTTTTTTTCTTTTCCTCTTGTCACTCTACCTTCTTTGACTCTTCCTCCTCCTTTGTTGAAGAAATGGAGATGTCCTTATACAGATAGTGGCAACGGTGGTGAATATATGAATACATGACTATACAGGGAACCATCAATTGTTTACTTAGGATGGAATGTATGGTGTGTGAACAAAACCATCTTTAAAAAAATGGGTTGATGAAGAAACCTTGAGGGCACTATATTGAGTGAAATAAGACAGACACATAAGGACAAATATTGCATGGTCTCACTGATATGAACTAATTATAATATGTAAACTCATAGATGTGAAATATAAGTTACCATGATATAGGATGAAGCTAAAGAATGGGGAGCGGTTGCTTATTATGAGCAGAATGTTCAACTAGGGTGAACTTAAATGTTTGGAAATGGACAGAAGTGATGGTAGCACATTGTGAGAATAACTAACAGTGCTGAATGGTCTGTGAACGTGGTGGAAAGGGTAAGCTCAGAGTCATGTATGTCACCAGAAGGAAAGTTGGAGGTCAAAAGATGAGACTGTATAAAACAGTGAATCTTGTGGTGGACAATGTCTGTGATTAACTGTACAAAGATTAGAAATCTCTTTCATGAACTAGAACAAATGTATGACACTATACCTAGAAGCTAATAATAGAGGGGCATATAGGAAAAAAAATATACCTATTGCAAACTATATACTACAGTTAGTAGTATTTTAACATTCTTTCATCAACAGTAACAAATATACTATAGCAATACTATGACTCAATAATGGAGGGGGGTAGGTTAGGGGTATGGGATGATTTGAGTTTACTTTTCTGTGTCTTTATTTCTTTTGTGGAGTAATGAAAATTTTCTAAAAATTGAAAAAAATTAACTGTGATAGATGCACATCTGTATAATGGTACCATGGGCAATTGATTGTACACTTTGGATCTTTGGATAATTTTATGGTATGTGAACAATCTCAATAAAAAAACAGACTATACTGGAAGAATGGATAAAAAAACAAAAAACAAATCAGGATCCATCTATATGTTGTCTACAAGAGACTCAGGGCAGGGTACCCTAGTTAAAACTGTCTTGAGAAAGAAAAATGAAATGGGAGGTCTCACATTACCTGACTTTAAAGCATGTTACAAAGCTATGGTGGTCAAGACAGCATGGTACTGGCATAAAGATATATATAATGACCAGTGCAATCAAGCTGTGTGTTCAGAAGTGGACCCTTTCTTCTTGGGAAAATTGATTTTTGACAAGGCAGTCAAGATGACTAAACTGGGACAGAGCAGCCTCTTCAGCAAATCATGCTTGGAGAACTGGATATCCATATCCAAAAGAGTGAAAGAGGACCCCTATCTCAAAACTTGTACAAAAATTACCTGAAAATGGACCAAAAACCTAAACATTAGAGCTAAGATGATAAAGCTTTTAGAAGGAAATGTAGGGAAATATCTTAAAGATCTTGTGATAGGAGTTGGTTTCATAGACCTTACACCAAAAGCATGAGCAATGATAGAATAAATAAATAAAAGGGATCTCCTCAAAACTGAATACTTTTGTGTGTCAAAGGACTAAGTCATGAAAGTAAAAGGGCAACCTATGCAATGGGAGACAATAATCAGAAAGCACATATTGGATAATGGCTTAATCTCCAGAATATATAAAGAGATCCTACAACTCAAAAACAAAAAGAGAGACAATCCAATTTAAAAATGGGCAAAAGGGGGGAGAGGGCAGGGCAAGATGACAGCATAAGGAGGTATGGAATTTAGTTAGTCCCCTAGAACAACTAGCAAATACCTGGGAAACACTAGTAAATAATCTGGAACAAGAATTTGGGGGACTTCTGTGACCAGAAGCACATTGTACACCAGTCTAGAATGGTGGAATGGCTGAGATCGCAGCATAGAACTGTAAGTAAAGCAATCCAAACTGAGGAGCTGGCACCCATTCTCCACTGGCACAGCAGGCTGAGTTGGAATATTTCCCTGAGGGAAAAGGAAGCAGTATTAACAAATTTGGACTACTGAATACATTCTATGAGCACAGATAAATCCAGAGCAAATAGGAAAAGAACCCAGAGGTTTCTACTGGCAGAGAGGCAGCAGGGCTGATGGAAAAGAAATACATACATAAATAAAAACAGAGGCTTTTAGAGTCGGCTGAACTCAGAATATTGCAAAAGGGCTGTGTTCCAAGAAAAGAGGAACAGAACTGGGTACCAACTCCAGTTCTTGACTGGTGAACAGGGGGTGCAGTAAAGGGGCTCTGTAAAGGGGATTTCTTTCTTTTTTCCTTTTTGCTCTCATTCTAAGTAGCTCATTAGAGAAAGCCTCAGGTATTTTCAATATTCAGCAAAGTCAGAGGCAAGGGTGGAGTTAAGATAGTCCGAGAGTAAAAGGAAGAAATCAAGTGTAGGAGATAATTCCCTAAAGGGCTTATCTTCCCTAAGAAATGGGGGGCAGGGCCTAGCTGAAGTGGCTGCCCTCCCTCAGACAATTCAGACCCTAGGGCCTGAGGTGGGGGACAGAAACAGCTTAAGCATGGCTTCTAACTCCGTTGGCTCCTGGCAGGACAAGGTAGGCTGAAAATTAAAGGCACTGCACCTCTTTATGCCAGTGGGGAGCTGTGGGCTGACAAGTGCGACCTGCTGGGCAAGATAGGAAAAGCACGGCATCTAGAGGCCTCACAGGGAAGTCTGACAATCTGCTGGTTCTCACCCTCAGGAAAACCTGATACTGAAAACAGCCTCCTCCTGGGACCTGGGTCCATCTGGTCTGGGAAAATCTGATTGGGGTAATCAAGGAAACCAGATACCTAGGCAACAAAAAATTATGAATCACACTAGGAAAAAGGAGATATGGCCAAGTCAAAGGAACAAACTTACACTTCATATGAGATACAGGAGTTGAAACAACTAATTAGAAATCTTCAAACAAATATGCAAAATAAATTCAAAAATCAAATCAATGAGTTGAGGGAAGATATGGCAAAAGAGATGAAGGATATAAAGAAGATATTGGATGAACATAAGGAAGAACTCAAAAGTTTGGAAAAACAATTTGCAGAACTTATGGAAATAAAAGGCACAAGAAAAGAGAGAAAAACTCAGTGGAGACTTACAAGAGCAGATTTGAAGACACAAAAGAAAGAATTCATGAACTATAGGACAGAACATCCGAAATCCTACACGCAAAAAAACAGGGAAAAGAATGGAAAAGTATGAGCAGGGTCTCAGGGAATTGAATGATGATATGAAGCACATAAATATACATGCCATGGGTGTCCCAGAAGGAGGGTAGGGAAAGGGGACAGAAAGAATAATGGAGGAAACAATCACTGAAAATTTCCCATCTCTTATGAAAGGCATAAAATTACAGATCTAAGAAGTGCAGCACACACAAAATAGAATATATCTGAGTAGACCTACTCCATGACACTTAATAATTAGATTATCAAATGTCAAATACAAAGAGAGAATTCTGAAGGCAACAAGAGAAAAGTGATCCATCACATACAAGGGAAGTTCAATAACTCTATGTGCAGATTTCTCAGTAGAAACCATGGAGGTGAGAAGGCAGTGGTATGATATATTTAAGATATTGAAAGAGAAAAACTGCCAACCAAGAATTCTATATCAGGAGTGCCAGTTTGAATGCATTATGTCCCCCCAAACACCATTATCTTTGATGTAATCTTGTGTGGGCAGATGTATTAGTGTTGATTAGATTGTAATTCTTTGATTGAATGTTTCCATGGAGATGCGACTCACCCAACTGTGGGTGACAACTCTGGATAATTTCCATGGAGGTGTGACCCCGCCCATTCAGCATGGGCCTCAATTGGTTTGCTGGAGCACTATATAAACTCAGACAGATGGAGCAAGCTTGCTACAGCCAAGAGGGACATTTTGAAGAACACACATCATGAGCTGAGAGAGGAGCTGCAGAAGAGATACAGTTGAAGACAGCCGTTGAAAGCAGACTCTTGCTCCGGAGAAGCTAAGAGAGGACAAACACCCCAGGAGCAACTGAGAGTGACATTTTGGAAGAGGAGCTGTGGCCTAGAGAGGAACGTCCTGGGAGAAAGACATTTTGAAACCAGAACTTGAAGCAGATGCCAGCCACATGCCTTCCCAGCTAACAGAGGTTTCTGGGATGCCATTGGCCATCCTCCAGTGAAGGTACCCAATTGTTGATGTGTTACCTTGGACACTTTATGGCCTTAAGACTGTAACTTTGTAACCAAATAAACCCCCTTTATAAAAACCAATCCATTTCTGGTATTTTGCATCCCGGCAGCATTAGCAGACTAAAACATCAGGCAAAAGTGTCCTTCAAATATGAGGGAGAGTTTAAAATATTTTCTGACAAACAGTCACTGAGAGTTTGTGAACAATATACATGCTCTGCATGAAATACTAAAGGGAGTACTACAAGCAGACAGGAAAAGACAGGAGAGAGAGCTTTGGAGAAGAGTGTAGAAATGAAGAACATCAGTAAGGGTAAAAAGAGAGAGAAAAAAATTAAAAATGAAATAATATATGACATATAAAATCCAAAAGGCAAAATGGTAGACAGTAGACATTATATTGAGTGAAATTGGCCAGAAACAAAAGAACAGATACTGTATGGATTCACTGTTATGAACTAAAATTGATGAGTGAAATTTGGGAGTTAACACTGAGAACACAAGTTAACAGGGGATAGAAAGAGGTTGCAGACCAGGTATTTGATACTGAAGGAATACAGAAGGTTCAACAGGATTGATTGCATAGATCCAGAAATAGATAGCATAATACTATGTGATGGTAGCACAGTATTTTAACTACACTGGCAAAAACAGGAGTGGCCAATGACTGTTGCTAGATGTACAAAGATAAAAATGTTTTTACATGTGGGAGAACAGATGAATGACAACCATGCAGAGTGTTGAAAATGGAATAGTATTTGGTAAAAAAACAAAAGCAAGAAGGAATGAAGTTGTGAGGTATGCAACTAGGTGAATGGACCTTGAGGACAGTATGTTGAATGAAATAAGCCAGAATTGAAAAGACAAACATTGTAACACCTCACTAATATGGACTAACTATAATGTGCAAACTCTGAGAATTGAATCTGAGAGCATAGGTTATCAGGGGAAGGCTTATGGTAAAGGTTCCTAGATTATAAGCTCTTACAGCAGTCACATCTATTCATGAGTTGTAATGGTTATTTCTAAATTCTGAGATGTTGAGCTGTTTGCATAGAACTGGTCAGTCCCTGGAACATTGGGTATCTCTGTAACACCTGGGACTCCAGAGTTCGGCAGCTATGAATGTCAGCATTGCCCCATTCAGAAAATTGTAAACCTGTTTAAAAAGAAATCAGAGTTCAATCAGAGATATGAATGAAATGGACTTGGGTAGGACTAAGATGAGCCAGACTAAATGGAAAAGGATGATATTGACTGTGTTTTAAAACTTCAACTTCTGTGTGAGACCAAAAGAAGAGATGTTTATTTGGTGCAGGATCTATATTTTCTCTAGCATGCTATATAATTTAATTGTATGGTCAGTTTATTCAAATACCATAATTACATGGAACCTTGAATAGGGGCTGAGAACTGGTTTGTTTGTACAGGTCGCATGAAACCCTAATACATCACAGAGTAATTTCTGCAGAGAATAAAAAGTATTTGAAAAGCTCCCTTGAGGGACTAGGGATAAACTGGAAATATTAAACTTCCCCACCTGGGAATTCCTGATATTCTCACAAGTATTGGGGACTACCAATTCAGTAAGCCAAGCTCTAGATCTTGGGGCTTGCTCCTATGAAGCATGTTACTAAATAGAAGAGGCTAAGCCTACTTATAATTGTGCCTAAGAGTCACCCCCAGAGAACGTCTTTCATTGTTCATATGTGGCCTCTCTCTCTAAGCCAACACTGCAGGCAATCTCACTGCCATCCCCTCTATGGGGGACATGACTCCCAGGGGTATAAATCTCCCTGGCAGTGTGGGGCATGACTCCTGGGGATGAGCATGGACCTGGCATCATAGGATTGAGAAAGACTTCTGGACCAAAAGGAGGAAGAGAAATGAAACAAAATGAAGTATCAGTGGCTGAGAGATTTCAAATGGAGTTGAGGTCATTCTGGAGGTTATTCTTATGCATTATAGAGATATCCCATTTTAGTTTTTAGTGTATTAGAATAGCTAGAAGGAAATACCTGAAACTGTTGAACCACAATCCAGTAGCCTCTATTCTTGAAGATGATTGTATAACTATGTACCTTATATGGTGTGACTGTGTGATTGTGAAAACCTTGTGGCTCACACTCCCTTTATCCAGGGTAAGGACAGATAAGTAGATAAAAGGGGTACAAAAAGTAAATTAATAATGGCAGGGGGAAAGGAGTATGAGATGTTTTAGGTCTTCTTTTTTACTTTTATTTGGCTGTGATGATGAATGCACAAATATATGATGATACTGTGAACAACCTATTGTACACTTTGTATGATTTATGGTATGTGAATATATCTCAATAAAACTGCATTAAAATGGTCAAAAGACATAGATAGACACTTTTCCAAAGAAGGAATACAAGTGGCTCAAAAACATATGAAAATATGCTCAACTTCACTAGCTATTAGGAAAATGCAAATCAAAACCACAGTGAAATATCATCTCACAACTACTAGAATGGCTACTATCAAAAAAAACAGAAATCTACAAGTGCTGGATACAATGTGGAGAAATAGGTACACTTATTCACTGTTGGTGGGACTGTAGAATTGTGCAGCCACTCTGGAAGGCAGTTGGCAGTTACTCAGGGAGCTAAGTATAGAATTGCCGTATGATCCTGCAATTCTATTACTAGGTATATACTCAGAAGAACTGAAAGCTAAGACACAAACAGACATTTGTAAGCTGGTGTTTATAGCAGCACTTTTCATGACAGCCAAGAGATGGAACAGCCCAAATGTCCATCAGTGGATGAGTGGATAAACAATCTGTGGCACATACATATGATGGCTATTATGCAGCTGTAAAATGGAATAAAGTCATGGCACATGCAACAATGTGGATGAAATTTGAGGACATTATGTTTAGTAAAATAAGCCAGAAACAAAATGAAAAATTCTGTATGGTCTTACTATTATGAACTAACATTAATGAGCAAACTCCAAGAGTTCAAGTTGAGAACATGGGTTATCAGGAGATAGAAAGAGGATAGAGATTGGGCATTTGATGAGGAAGGAGTAAAGAATTTTGAACAGGATTCATTGTAAATATCCAGAAATGGATAGCACAATACTACCTGATGGTAGCCCAATATTGTAAGTACACTGAACAAAGCTGAGTGGTAGTATGGTTGAAAGAGGAAGGTTTGGGGCATGTATGACACCAGAGGGAAAGATAGGGGATAAAAACTGGGACTGTATAACTTAGTGAAACCTAGAGTGGATGATGATGATGATTAAATGTACAAATATAAGAAAGTTTTTATATGAGGGATAACAAGTGAATGTCATCATTGGAAATTGTTAAACATGGGATGATATATGGGAAAAATACAATTAATGCAGACTAGGGTCTATGGTTAACAGTAATATTGTAGTGATCTTTCATTAATTGTAACAAAGACAATATACCAAATTTAAATGTCAATCAGCGGGATATAAGGAAGGGGTATGGGATTCTTTTTGCTGTTGTTTGTATTTTTTTCTTTTCCTCTTCTTCTTTCTTTGTGGAAGAAGTGGAAATGTTCTCATGTAGATTGTGGTGGTGAATGCATAACTATGTTATTATACTGGGAGCCAATAAATGTACACTTAGGATGTATTGTATGGCATGTGAATAAAACTGTTTAAAAATAAACAGAAAGATGCAAGTGCTGGAGAAGATGTGGAGAGAGAGAGAGAGAGAGAGAGAGATGCCTATTAATTGTTGGTTGGGAGGTACAATAGTGCAGCCCTTCTAAAGGGCAATGTGGTGGTGGTTCTACAGGAAGCTAAGTATAAGGTTGCCATATGATTCTGCAACTCCGTTATTAGGTATGTGCTTGGAAGAACTGAAAGCAGGGACATGAATAGACATTTGCACACTGATGTTTATGGTGACATTATTCATGATTTACAATGTATGGAGGTGGCCTAAGGGTACATCGACTGATGAACAGAATGGTGAACTGTGGTATAGCAAACAATAGAATATTGAGCAGCTGCAGGAAGGAATGAAGTTGTGTGGCTGGCAACGAGGTGAATGGATCTTGAAGACATTATGTTGAGTGAAATAAGTCAGAGACAAAAGGACAAATATTGTATGGTCTCACAGATATAAACTAACTATAATAAGCAAACTGAGAATTGAATTCATGAGCATGGGTTTTCAGGGGTAGAAAGTGAGCAGAGATTGGGCATTGATGATTAAGGAGTACAGAATGTTCAATAGGGCTCATTGTAAAATTTCCTAGATTGTAAACTTTTATTGCCATCACATCTATTCCTAAGTTTTAACTGTTATTTCTATATTCTGAGATGCTGGGCTCTTTGAATATAACCTGGTAACATTGGGTATTTGTGTGACACCTGAAACTATCTGTGTGACACCTGAAGTTGAGAGTTAGAGTTTTGCAGCTCTGAAAGTCAGCTTTACTCCATACAGAAACTTTTAAAGAAGCTGAAAAAGACATCAGATTTCAATTAGAGATGTGAATGAAATGGTTCTGGTTAGGACTAAAGTAAATCAGAATACAGAATAAAGGATGATATTGTCTATTTTAAAACTTCAACTTCTGTATGAGACCAAAGGAAGAGATGTTTATTTGGTCCAAAATTTAATTTTCTGAAGCACACCATCTAATCTAACCTGTCTCATCAGTTTATTAAACTACATGGAACCTAGAATAGGGAATGAGATCTTGTTATTCTGTACAGGTTAACATAATACCCTGATACATTCCAGAGTATTTTGGGCAGAAAATAAAAATATTTGCAAAGTCCTCTTGAGGGACTGGGGAAAATATGGAACTATTAAACTTCCCCACTTTAGGTATTCCTGATATTCTCTCAACCATTAGGGACTCCCAATTTAATAAACCAAGCCCTTGATCTTGAGGCTTGCCCTTATGAAACTAAGCCTACTTATAACTATGACTAAATTTTATTGTGGTAGCATAGTTATAGCATAAAATTTGCCATTATAACCATTTTAAGTGTACAATTCAGTGGCATTAATTACATTAACAATGTTGTGCTACCATCATCACCATCCATTACCAAAATTTTTCATCACACCAAACAGAAACTCTGTAACCATTAAGCAATAATTCCTCATTCCTCCCTCCCTGGGAACCTGGTAAATTTGAGTCTACTTTCTGTCTCTATGAATTTGCTTATTCTATATATTTCATATAAGTGGAATCATACAATATTTATCACCCCCAGAGAACCTCTTTTGCTCACATGTGGCCTCTCTCTCTAAGTCAACTCTGCAAATAAACTCACTACCCTCCCCTCTTCATGGGACATGACTCCCAGGGGCTTAAGTCTCCCTGGCAATGTGGGGCATGACTCCCAGGGATGAGCTTGGTCCTTGCATCATTGAATTGAGTATACTTTCTTGACTAAAAAGAGGAAAAGAAACGGAACAAAATAAAGCTTCCATGACTAAGAGATTTCAAATAGAGATGAGCGGTCATTCTGGAGGTTACTCTTATGCAAGCTAAAACCACAGCATGCCAAGTCCCAATCAACAGTATTCCTGAAAACCCTAAAGAATACCCTGGGCTCTACCTAAGACTCTATAACTGTTTAACCTAGAAAGTTTATCTTTTCAGAAACTTAAGGCCTCCAGATTTTTCCTATGCCAGATAAACACTGAAACCCAGAGGTACCAGTCTCTCCAAGAACATCAACCAGTTTCATTCCTCTACCCTATAAGGTCAACAACCCTTTCCAGCATGAAGAAGTTAAAATGTTCATTGCCCAGATATCTCTGAAGATTGACAGAAAGATTATATGAGAGGGTGGAGGTATAACTGAGAAATTAGGATTTAATAAATGATTAAGACTACTGACTCATTATATAGAGATTTTTTTAGCTTCTAGTGTATTAGAATAGCTAGAAGGAAATACTGGAAATTGTTGAACTGTAATCCAATAGTCAGTTACCATGTTTGTATGGATCTACTTCTGGATGTTTTATTCTGTTCCACAGATCTATATATCTATCTCTGACAATACTACACTGTCTTAGTTAACCTCCCTTTATTATAAATCTTAAAATTGTATAGAGTGAAGATGGCAGACTGGTGAGCTGTAAGTTTTAGTTACTCCTCCAGGAAAGTAGGTAAAAAGCCAGGAACTGCGTGGACTGGACACCACAGAGCAATCTGACTTTGGGCATACTTCATACAACACTCATGAAAACGTGGAACTGCTGAGATCAGCGAAATCTGTAAGTTTTTGCGGCCAGGGGACCCGTGCCCCTCCCTGCCAGGCTCAGTCCCGGGGGAGGAGGGGCTGTCAGCTCCGGGAAGGAGAAGGGAGAACTGCAGTGGCTGCTCTTATCGGAAACTCATTCTACTGATTCAAACTCCAACCATAGATAGACTGAGACCAGACACCAGAGACTCTGAGAGCAGCCAGCCCAGCAGAGAGGAGACAGGCATAGAAAAAAAACAACACGAAAAACTCCAAAATAAAAGCGGAAGATTTTTGGAGTTCTGGTGAACATAGAAGGGGGAAGGGCAGAGCTCAAGCCCGAGCTCAGGCCCTGAGGCGCATATGCAAATCCCGAAGAAAAGCTGATCTCTCTGCCCTGTGGACCTTTCCTTAATGACCCTGGTTGCTTTGTCTATTAGCATTTCAATAACCCATTAGATCTCTGAGGAGGGCCGTTTTTTTTTTGTTTTGTTTTGTTTTTTTTAAATCCTTTTTTCTTTTTCTAAAACAATTACTCTAAGAAGCCCAATACAGAAAGCTTCAAAGAATTGCAATTTGGGCACGTCAAGTCAAGAGCAGAAATAAGAGAGCTCTGAGACAAAAGGCAATAATCCAGTGGCTGAGAAAATTCAATAAACAACACAACTTCCCAAGAAAAGGGGGGTGTCCGCTCACAGCCACCATCCTGGTGGACAGGAAACACTCCTGCCCATCGCCAGCCCCATAGCCCAGAGCTGCCCCAGACAACCCAGTGTGACGGAAGTGCTTCAAATAACAGGCACACACCACAAAACTGGGCGTGGACATTAGCCTTCCCTGCAACCTCAGCTGATTGTCCTAGAGCTGGGAAGGTGGAGCAGTGTGAATTAACAAAGCCCCATTCAGCCATCATTTGAGCAGACTGGGAGCCTCCCTACACAGCCCAGCAGCCCACAACTGCCCTGGGGGGACGGCACTCACCTGTGACATAGCACAGTCATCCCTCAACAGAGGACCCGGGGTGCACAGCCTGGAAGAGGGGCCCACTTGCAAGTCTCAGGAGCCATACGCCAATACCAAAGACTTGTGGGTCAGTGGCAGAGACAAACTGTGGCAGGACTGAACTGAAGGATTAGACTATTGCAGCAGCTTTAAAACTCTAGGATCATCAGGGATATTTGATTGTTAGGGCCACCCCCCCTCCCCGACTGCCCAGAAACACGCCCCACATACAGGGCAGGCAACACCAACTACACACGCAAGCTTGGTACACCAATTGGGCCCCACAAGACTCACTCCCCCACTCACCAAAAAGGCTAAGCAGGGGAGAACTGGCTTGTGGAGAACAGGTGGCTCGTGGACGCCACCTGCTGGTTAGTTAGAGAAAGTGTACTCCACGAAGCTGTAGATCTGATAAATTAGAGATAAGGACTTCAGTAGGTCTACAAACCCTAAAAGAACCCTATCAAGTTCAGCAAATGCCACGAGGCCAAAAACAACAGAAAATTATAAAGCATATGAAAAAACCAGACGATATGGATAACCCAAGCCCAAGCACCCAAATCAAAAGACCAGAAGAGACACAGCACCTAGAGCAGCTACTCAAAGAACTAAAGATGAACAATGAGACCATAGTACGGGATATGAAGGAAATCAAGAAGACCCTAGAAGAGCATAAAGAAGACATTGCAAGACTAAATAAAAAAATGGATGATCTTATGGAAATTAAAGAAACTGTTGACCAAATTAAAAAGATTCTGGACACTCATAGTACAAGACTAGAGGAAGTTGAACAACGAATCAGTGACCTGGAAGATGACAGAATGGAAAATGAAAGCATAAAAGAAAGAATGGGGAAAAAAATTGAAAAAATCGAAATGGACCTCAGGGATATGATAGATAATATGAAACGTCCAAATATAAGACTCATTGGTGTCCCAGAAGGGGAAGAAAAAGGTAAAGGTCTAGGAAGAGTATTCAAAGAAATTGTTGGGGAAAACTTCCCAAATCTTCTAAACAACATAAATACACAAATCATAAATGCTCAGCGAACTCCAAATAGAATAAATCCAAAAAACCCACTCCGAGACATATACTGATCACACTGTCAAACATAGAAGAGAAGGAGCAAGTTCTGAAAGCAGCAAGAGAAAAGCAATTCACCACATACAAAGGAAACAGCATAAGACTAAGTAGTGACTACTCAGCAGCCACCATGGAGGCAAGAAGGCAGTGGCACGATATATTTAAAATTCTGAATGAGAGGAATTTCCAGCCAAGAATACTTTATCCAGCAAAGCTCTCCTTCAAATTTGAGGGAGAGCTTAAATTTTTCACAGACAAACAAATGCTGAGAGAATTTGCTAACAAGAGACCTGCCCTACTGGAGATACTAAAGGGAGCCCTACAGACAGAGAAACAAAGACAGGACAGAGAGACTTGGAGAAAGGTTCAGTACTAAAGAGATTCGGTATGGGTACAATAAAGGATATTAATAGAGAGAGGGAAAAATATGGCAAACATAAACCAAAGGATAAGATGGCCGATTCAAGAAACGCCTTCACGGTTATAACGTTGAATGTAAATGGATTAAACTCCCCAATTAAAAGATATAGATTCGCCGAATGGATCAAAAAAAATGAACCATCAATATGTTGCATACAAGAGACTCATCTTAGACACAGGGACACAAAGAAACTGAAAGTGAAAGGATGGAAAAAAAATATTTCATGCAAGCTACAGCCAAAAGAAAGCAGGTGTAGCAATATTAATCTCAGATAAAATAGACTTCAAATGCAGGGATGTTTTGAGAGACAAAGAAGGCCACTACATACTAATAAAAGGGGCAATTCAGCAAGAAGAAATAACAATCGTAAATGTCTATGCACCCAATCAAGGTGCCACAAAATACATGAGAGAAACACTGGCAAAACTAAAGGAAGCAATTGATGTTTCCACAATAATTGTGGGAGACTTCAACACATCACTCTCTCCTATAGATAGATCAACCAGACAGAAGACCAATAAGGAAATTGAAAACCTAAACAATCTGATAAATGAATTAGATTTAACAGACATCTACAGGACATTACATCCCAAATCACCAGGATACACATACTTTTCTAGTGCTCACGGAACTTTCTCCAGAATAGATCATATGCTGGGACATAAAACAAGCCTCAATAAATTTAAAAAGATTGAAATTATTCAAAGCACATTCTCTGACCACAATGGAATACAATTAGAAGTCAATAACCATCAGAGACTTAGAAAATTCACAAATACCTGGAGGTTAAACAACACACTCCTAAACAATCAGTGGGATAAAGAAGAAATAGCAAGAGAAATTGCTAAATATATAGAGACGAATGAAAATGAGAACACAACATACCAAAACCTATGGGATGCAGCAAAAGCAGTGCTAAGGGGGAAATTTATAGCACTAAACGCATATATTAAAAAGGAAGAAAGAGCCAAAATCAAAGAACTAATGGATCACTGAAGAAGCTAGAAAATGAACAGCAAACCAATCCCAAACCAAGTACAAGAAAAGAAATAACAAGGATTAAAGCAGAAATAAATGACATAGAGAACAAAAAAACAATAGAGAGGATAAATATCACCAAAAGTTGGTTCTTTGAGAAGATCAACAAGATTGACAAGCCCCTAGCTAGACTGACAAAATCAAAAAGAGAGAAGACCCATATAAACAAAATAATGAATGAAAAAGGTGACATAACTGCAGATCCTGAAGAAATTAAAAAAATTATAAGAGGATATTATGAACAACTGTATGGCAACAAACTGGATAACGTAGAAGAAATGGACAATTTCCTGGAAACATATGAACAACCTAGACTGACCGGAGAAGAAATAGAAGACCTCAACCAACCCATCACAAGCAAAGAGATCCAATCAGTCATCAAAAATCTTCCCACAAATAAATGCCCAGGGCCAGATGGCTTCACAGGGGAATTCTACCAAACTTTCCAGAAAGAACTGACACCAATCTTACTCAAACTCTTTCAAAACATTGAAAAAAATGGAACACTACCTAACTCATTTTATGAAGCTAACATCAATCTAATACCAAAACCAGGCAAAGATGCTACAAAAAAGGAAAACTACCGGCCAATCTCCCTAATGAATATAGATGCAAAAATCCTCAACAAAATACTTGCAAATCGAATCCAAAGACACATTAAAAAAATCATACACCATGACCAAGTGGGGTTCATTCCAGGCATGCAAGGATGGTTCAACATAAGAAAAACAATCAATGTATTACAACACATTAAAAACTCGAAAGGGAAAAATCAATTGATCATCTCAATAGATGCTGAAAAAGCATTTGACAAAATCCAACATCTGTTTTTGATAAAAACACTTCAAAAGGTAGGAATTGAAGGAAACTTCCTCAACATGATAAAGAGCATATATGAAAAACCCACAGCCAGCATAGTACTCAATGGTGAGAGACTGAAAGCCTTCCCTCTAAGATCAGGAACAAGACAAGGATGCCCGCTGTCACCACTGTTATTCAACATTGTGCTGGAAGTGCTAGCCAGGGCAATCTGGCAAGACAAAGAAATAAAAGGCATCCAAATTGGAAAAGAAGAAGTAAAACTGTCATTGTTTGCAGATGATATGATCTTATATCTAGAAAACCCTGAGAAATCAACGATACACCTACTAGAGCTAATAAACAATTTAGCAAAGTAGCGGGATACAAGATTAATGCACATAAGTCAGTAATGTTTCTATATGCTAGAAATGAACAAACGGAAGTGACACTCAAGAAAAAGATACCATTTTCAATAGCAACTAAAAAAATCAAGTACCTAGGAATAAACTTAACCAAAGATGTAAAAGACCTATACAAAGAAAACTACATAACTCTACTAAAAGAAATAGAAGGGGACCTTAAAAGATGGAAAAAAATTCCATGTTCATGGATAGGAAGGCTAAATGTCATTAAGATGTCAATTCTACCCAAACTCATCTACAGATTCAATGCAATCCCAATCAAAATTCCAACAACCTACTTTGCAGACTTGGAAAAGCTAGTTATCAAATTTATTTGGAAAGGGAAGATGCCTCGAATTGCTAAAGACACTCTAAAAAAGAAAAACGAAGTGGGAGGACTTACACTCCCTGACTTTGAAGCTTATTATAAAGCCACAGTTGCCAAAACAGCATGGTACTGGCACAAAGATAGACATATAGATCAATGGAATCGAATTGAGAATTCAGAGATAGACCCTCAGATCTATGGCCGACTGATCTTTGATAAGGCCCCCAAAGTCACCGAACTGAGCCATAATGGTCTTTTCAACAAATGGGGCTGGGAGAGTTGGATATCCATATCCAAAAGAATGAAAGAGGACCCCTACCTCACCCCCTACACAAAAATTAACTCAAAATGGACCAAAGATCTCAATATAAAAGAAAGTACCATAAAACTCCTAGAAGATAATGTAGGAAAACATCTTCAAGACCTTGTATTAGGAGGCCACTTCCTAGACTTTACACCCAAAGCACAAGCAACAAAAGAGAAAATAGATAAATGGGAACTCCTCAAGCTTAGAAGTTTCTGCACCTCAAAGGAATTTCTCAAAAAGGTAAAGAGGCAGCCAACTCAATGGGAAAAAATTTTTGGAAACCATGTATCTGACAAAAGACTGATATCTTGCATATACAAAGAAATCCTACAACTCAATGACAATAGTACAGACACCCCAATTATAAAATGGGCAAAAGATATGAAAAGACAGTTGTCTGAAGAGGAAATACAAATGGCCAAGAAACACATGAAAAAATGTTCAGCTTCACTAGCTATTAGAGAGATGCAAATTAAGACCACAATGAGATACCATCTAACACCGGTTAGAATGGCTGCCATTAAACAAACAGGAAACTACAAATGCTGGAGGGGATGTGGAGAAATTGGAACACTTATTCATTGTTGGTGGGACTGTATAATGGTTCAGCCACTCTGGAAGTCAGTCTGGCAGTTCCTTAGGAAACTAGATATAGAGCTACCATTCGATCCAGCGATTGCAATTCTCGGTATATACCCGGAAGATCGGAAAGCAGTGACACGAACAGATATCTGCACGCCAATGTTCATAGCAGCATTATTCACAATTGCCAAGAGATGGAAACAACCCAAATGTCCTTCAACAGATGAGTGGATAAATAAAATGTGGTATATACACACGATGGAATACTACGCGGCAGTAAGAAGGAACGATCTGGTGAAACATATGACAACATGGATGAACCTTGAAGACATAATGCTGAGCGAAATAAGCCAGGCACAAAAAGAGAAATATTATATGCTACCACTAATTTGAACTTTGAAAAATGTAAAACAAATGGTTTATAATGTAGAATGTAGGGGAACTAGCAGTAGAGAGCAATTAAGGAAGGGGGAACAATAATCCAAGAAGAACAGATAAGCTATTTAACGTTCTGGGGATGCCCAGAAATGACTATGGTCTGTTAATTTCTGATGGAGGTAGTAGGAACAAGTTCACTGAAATGTTGCTATATTATGTAACTTTCTTGGGGTAAAGTAGGAACATGTTGGAAGTTAAGCAGTTATCTTAGGTTAGTTGTCTTTTTCTTACTCCCTTGTTATGGTCTCTTTGAAATGTTCTTTTATTGTATGTTTGTTTTCTTTTTAACTTTTTTTTCATACAGTTGATTTAAAAAAGAAGGGAAAGTTAAAAAAAAAAAAAAGAAAAGAAAAAAGACAAACAAGGAAAAAAAAAAAAAAAGATGTAGTGCCCCCTTGAGGAGCCTGTGGAGAATGCAGGGGTATTCGCCTACCCCACCTCCATGGTTGCTAACATGACCACAGACATAGGGGACTGGTGGTTTGATGGGTTGAGCCCTCTACCATAAGTTTTACCCTTGGGAAGACGGTTGCTGCAAAGGAGAGGCTAGGCCTCCCTATATTTGTGCCTAAGAGTCTCCTCCTGAATGCCTCTTTGTTGCTCAGATGTGGCCCTCTCTCTCTGGCTAAGCCAACTTGAAAGGTGAAATCACTGCCCTCCCCCCTACGTGGGACCAGACACCCAGGGGAGTGAATCTCCCTGGCAACGTGGAATATGACTCCCGGAGAGGAATGTAGACCCGGCATCGTGGGATGGAGAACATCTTCTTGACCAAAAGGGGGATGTGAAAGGAAATGAAATAAGCTTCAGTGGCAGAGAGATTCCAAAACGAGCCGAGAGATCACTCTGGTGGGCACTCTTACGCACACTTTAGACAACCTTTTTTAGGTTCTGAAGAATTGGGGTAGCTGGTGGTGGATACCTGAAACTATTAAACTACAACCCAGAACCCATGAATCTCGAAGACAGTTGTATAAAAATGTAGCTTATGAGGGGTGACAATGGGATTGGGAATGCCATAAGGACCAAACTCCACTTTATCTAGTTTATGGATGGATGTGTAGAAAAGTAGGGGAAGGAAACAAACAGACAAAGGTACCCAGTGTTCTTTTTTACTTCAATTGCTCTTTTTCACTCTAATTATTATTCTTGTTATTTTTGTGTGTGTGCTAATGTCAGGGATTGATTTAGGTGATGAATGTACAACTATGTAATGGTACTGTAAACAATCGAAAGTACAATTTGTTTTGTATGACTGCGTGGTATGTGAATATATCTGAATAAAATGATGATTAAAAAAAATTGTATAGAGTACAATACTAGGGGTCAATGGGGTGGGGGGTAAAGTGTATGGAATGTGTGGAGTTTCCTTTTTTCATTTTATTTCTTTCTCTGGAGTAATGCAAATGTTCTAAAAATGATCACGGTGATGAATGCACAACTATGTGAAGTTACTATGAACCATCAATTGTATACTTTGGATGGATTTATGGTGTGTGAATATATCTCAATAAAATTACATTTTAAAAAAGATACTATGAGAGATCCTGACAGTGCAGCAGCCAGCAGCCTCAGCTGGGGAGTCCCAGCTGCTTTCAGTGGAGGAGAAGCCCAGCCATCCAGCGCCTCAACACCATCACAGCCACCACCATCCACATCATCACCCGCAGCAGCAGCAGCTGCTACTGCTACACCACCACCACCATTATTTTTTCTACCACCACAGACACAACCACCACCACAACCACCACCACCATCACTAGCAGCCTCACCAGTACCTGCAGCATGAAGCTGAGGGCAGCCCCAAGGCCCAGTCAAAGCCACTGAAACATGAACAGAAACATGCCCTCCAGCAACACCAGTAAATGACAAAGAAGAAAACAGACGATGGTGAACTAAATGGTAATCTGGAGAAAGAGAAATATCTTTAAAGAGCCTGGGTTCTGATGAAGCTAACCCTATTTCTAGGGTCTTCAATGGCAACCAGCAAAATTGTCAAACACTAATTGTAAACACTAATCTGAAGTAGACTGTGAAGGCCAGCATCTTTGGAAAAGCAGGAATTAAAACCAAGAATTTCATTCAGAGAAACAATATGGACAAAATGAATGGGACGTCTTACAAAATTAAATCCGGAGAGAACCAATCTGTAGACACGACCGATGCTGTAGCATTTCCAGATGGTGTTGTGATAAATATTACACACCATTTGGTTATATGGGCAAAGGGGCAGATAATGATGGTAATGGATCTGAGAGCAGATATATCACTCCTAAAAAAGGAAAGCTAGGTACAATAGTGCCAAGGGTTGTGAAAACCTTAATTTTGTGCAGGAGAAAACAATGCAAGAAGAGATCGGTGTCCCAACTTTAAAACAGGGACTTGAAACTTTCAAACCTGACTATAGTGAACAAAGGGAAGTCAAGTAGATGGTTCTAAGCCCACTTGGAAGTAGGAATCTGGGCTTGGAGGAATAAGCTGAGGAAAACCCACCATGGATGATGTGCTGCGGGAGACCTCCAATGTTAAACCTGGTGTGAGCAGCAAAAAGTTTGATGATCAGCCCAAAGGAAAGCATGCTTCAGCTGTTGCCTCTAAGGTGAACTCATGGACCCTATTTAAACCACCCCCAGTGGACAACAGCAGTGCTAAAACAGTTCCTAAAATAAGTTATGCAAGCAAAATTAAGGAAAACCTCAACAAAACTGTACAGAATTCTTCTGTGTCTCCATCTTAAACTTCATCTTCTTTGTCATCTGCTGGAGAAGCTCAAACCCACTCTTCAAGTCAGTTATCCTGGGTCCCTATGTCTGTGCTGAAATCTGTGACTTCTGCCAGTTTTTCTAATGAACCTGTTTTTTTTTTGCCAAATTAATTTCTTTTAATAGATTACATATATAGATGTTTAGCCACACTCTTCAATCTACTCTTTTAAGAGTAGAACTTTATATCCAATTTACATGCTTCAGATAAGATAGCCTTTCTTATTTGTTACAGTATGGTCTTGTATCCAAATTTCTACTGGTACATTGAGAGTTAAGAAAAAACAGGACATGGAGGATGTTGCCATTTTTTAGCAGCAATGAAATTATCATTAACCCCTTTTACATACCAAATTCAAGTCACTATCAGAGGTGAGTTCACCACAAAGTCACCAGGTACAAAATTGCTATTTCATTTTTAAATTAACTCAAAATTTCCCCCGAACCCCACCCTATTACATCCCTTCTATTTACAAATAGCAAACATTTTGCTATTTTATACATAGGCTAGAAGGCTTGTTTCAATATGAAAGTGCTAATTCATTTACAGATATTTAAATCAGTTATATAGTGCTACAATAAATGTCCAATCTATATAGGAACAATCTTTGATGAATGAAAATGATGACGTTTGAATAAGGCTATCAGATTACCTTATCTTATAAAGACTAGATATCCATGGTGAGGAAGAGATAGAAATTGAGCAAATACTCATAGGTGTAAAAATTACATCTACCTTTGAGTGTATATTGTAAATGAGACATATTACATAGTCCTGTAGCCCATGCCTATTTTTTCCTCATAAAAAGAAAAGCTGCCTTCATGACATCTCCTCTTGTTTGTAGATATCCACACTGTCATTTGGTGCTTCAGAGTCGGGATCTTACTTTCTTAAAAAAATAAAGAAAATATCCCCCAAGTCACCCTCCCTCCCCCACCAAAATCCCTCTGGTATGTTTTCCAGTGCCAGGTTGCATGATCAGGTCCCACCTCCTGGGTTTTTTTGTTCAATCTATTGATCAATTAGTTTAGAGTAAATAACATGAACCAGTTCTGGAACCGCTACTAGGAAGAGCACAAGCTCTTCACTACAATCACACAGCAGGAAAGAAAGTGATAACTCAATTCATCCCTGGTGCTGGGCTTCCGAAATTGAAAGAACTTGGCACAACTGGAGCATTGAATTTTTATCCTCCATGTTTCTCAATCATTTTGGATTCATGGGCTGCTCTTCTTTGATCTGCCAGAGTTGCTATATCGTGTAACTGTTTTCTTTGTTCTTCTTAAGACCATGAGTCAGAGCCTGATATCATACAGGATTATGACTTTGAATAGTTTGAATATAGCTTTAAATATCTGATACTCATCAACAGGGTTATCTTCATCATCAGTGATTGTGGAATAGCCTTCTAGAGCATTTTCCTCAGCAGCATCTTCATCTCAATCTTTTTCATCTCCATCCTCACCTGCTTGTTTAGCTAGAATCTCCAAATATTCTTGTCCGTCTTCATCAGTATCATCTTTATCACTGCCTAGTTCCATCACCATCTTCAGCTTCATCATCATCACTTTCATTCTCATGTTCTGCAAGGCAGGCATATGCTCTTTTTAATCCATTAAATAAAAGGATAAAAGCTGGCAAAATCTGTCCAGAAAGCTGATTTAAAACTTGTGGTATTTGTTCCATATCGATAAGAGCACAAAGACCCAAAACACACATCTTTCTGTCACGAAGCCCCAAGAAAAAATCAATGTCATTAAGCCACTGTGTAATGAAATGATTTGTAACTGATTCAATATTATTAGGGAAGCAAAGATTTTCTAAAGTATCGAGCAGTAGGTATGGATTGTAATACAAAGCTGCAATGGCAACCTGCAGGCACATTGTTCGAAGTTCACTTGCCTTAATTTCTCTCATCAGTCTCTCTAAAGCTGCCTCAATGAATAAGGAAATGCACTGGTCAATGCCAAGCCCTTTGCACTGTAGAATGATGACCTCTAATAATTTTGCTGCATGACACTCTGCATCATCTCCTGCAACTCCTGTAAGAAACTTTTTGCACATACTGTATTTCATTTCAAGATACTTGGTATCAGACAGAAGTGTGTCTGTATCAACTGTTACATAATTATGCAGTAGAGGCATCATATCTGTAAAGTAATCAAAGCTGTCTTGCTGAAAGACCTCAAATACAAGGGGCAGTAGTTGCCACATCTGTGGAGATAGTTGTTGACAAGTCAAACTTTGTGCTAAAGAGAAGATCTCCTCATAGAATTCTAACACATGCTGTTGTAAAACAGTACCAATGACCTGTAAGCAGATCCTCTCAAGCTGCTGGGTTATCTCTTTATGATCTTTAACTACACTAAGAAGAGTGTCAGTAGTACTCAGAATTCCCATAGCAGTAACTGCTTTGTCATCATTTCCTTCTTCATCTGGCCCAGTTTGGATTACTTGGTTAAATGTCATTGCCAAATGTTGTGTCATTTCTACTGCAATAGGAGTAACTTCTTCACTATACTTGCAGATCATTTTCTGAATTACATTGGTAAGACTATCATTTTCTGTTCTCTTATAAATGAAGAAGAGCTTGCATTACAGGTCTAATAAATGGTGTGATGTATTCCTTAACTTTTCTTGATTGCTGATCAACCTGAAGTGCAATAGCAGCTTCCACTTTCACAGGCATTTCCCTATCATCAATCAGACATCTTGTAATTTCTAAGGCTATTTGTAGATTCTGGTCACTTTTGGAGTTTACTTCACAAAAATAGTGAAGGACCCAGCAAGCCTTGTTCTTGGTTAAGGAGACTCAATTCTTTAAAGGTATAAGTCCCTCCCATGATAATTTTTGGTTTCTGCACCTCTGAAGGCATCCTCTCCTCCCAGCCCTGGGCCTCTCTAGTGAACCTGTTTTAACAGGGACTAATGCAATGGGTATTTTCCAGGGGGTCAGCCACTGCTCACTACTGCTGCTAATACTCCCATCTCTTCTGTGACTGATTCAGTTCTCCAGGACATGAGTTTCAGTTCAGCAGCTGTTGAACAAATTAAATCTAGCCTCTTTATCTACCCTTCAAATATGCAAACTGTGCTGTTGAGCACAACACAAGTGGATCTGCCATCTCAGACAGATCAGCAAAACTTGGAAGATATCTTCCAGAACCAGTGAGGTTTATCATTTATAAATGAGTGCAGTACTGGCCCTGGGTCTGTTATTGGGAAGCAATCAGATCATAAAGTAATGAGGTGATATTTCAAGGGGAATATCCTGCCATTTTGGTTTCACAGGGTGCTGCAACAATCCCCTCAGGAAGTGAGCATCCTGTGTTTCCCAAGGCTTATGAGCTGGGAAACGGACTAGTCCTCAGGTTCTGGGTAGCATTCTAAAACCTGGGACTACTGGTGAAAGTGGAGCCTTATCCTTGGAACCCAGTCATATAGGTGACCTGCAAAATCAGACACCAGCAGTCAAGATGCTTTAGTGTTTCTCTCAAAGGACTATGAAATAGAAAATCAAAATTCTCTTGCATCTTCCATGAAAACTTTGTCAGACTCTGCCAAAGAACAGAGATACCAGAGAAACCTAGAAAAGAATGAAAGCTGTGGTTCTTTTGACCTGAGGGCTGCTATTGTATATCACACTAAAGAAATTGAATCTATTTGGAATTTGCAGAAGCAAAATCCCAAAAAGATAATCACTTACAATGAAGCATGGATAGTCCAGATCAGTGAAGGGTAGCAGGATCAGATGGCTTATTCTTAATCTTTCTGCTGCATTAGAGCCACCGTTCATGGGGGACAGAAGGTTCTTAGGCTCCTAGATCTTCAAGACAGCAGAGAAGCCATAAGTAAAATCACAGGATAATATATACAAATATATATATATATATGGTTATTTTTTTTAATGACAACTGAAAGTAATTAGACTTCTTAAGGAATCAAAATTTAGTTCAAGAGACTACACAAGGTTATTTAATCTCTGGTACTGAATATATTTTTTTCTTCTGTTAGTTTTTGTTTTATAAGAGTGAATGCAAGTGATTAATGAATACAGACTTAACAAGAGTGTTTCTTGCATTTCTGCTGCCATCAACTTGGGCAACAAATGAGCCACTGGAAAGGCAAATCTGCTTAAAAGATTTCTGTATTTTGTTCTGTGACTGAAGTGATACATTAATCATGGGGAACCCAGAATGATTCACCACTTTCCCCACTCCTCCCTTGATCTTTTGGTTTTACTTTGAACCCTGTGAGAATGCTGAATAAGTGCCTTGAACTTTGCAGGGGTATATTTTTTTTAGAGAATATGATTTGCATGTCTTGCCAGGAGTTAAGCATCCACTGTGAGGTGTTGGAGAAATACTTTTCTTTCCTTTTAGTTTTTTGAAGGGTGGGAATGGGGGAGGGCATTGATGTTCTACAATTCTGGAATAGTCGGTGATACATAGTTCACTTTTGTTACACATTGGAATTTTAGAACTGAAGAATCTATGAAAGTCATTTAAAGAAAAGTTGCAGAACAAGCAATTGGCTTAGGTATTCAGTACAAAAATACTCCTATTCTAATTATAATATAATTGTATAACTGGGAGCAAAAGTACATTCTGCTTTTCAACCCTAGTTGCCCCAAGCTTGCTCTTCATCACTAACACTAAATATGCTGTTTTCCTTGTATTTTCATCAAACATCTTAAGAGAAACTTCTTTACCTTTCTGTAAATCCTCTCCCTTTTAATTTCTCAGAAAATTCTAAAAGTGGAAGACAAAAAAAGCCCATTAAAACAAAAATTTTTCATGTTTTTAGCCAAATAATGAGGTAATAGATCCCTTCCCATAGAAGGTGTGTTTTCATGCAAACTATGCTCCTGAGCTTATTAGCTTTGAATTGTATCCTAACAAACATATTTTTATTACTAGGGCAATTGGGTTTTTTAAAGGAAAATAATGGGAAATTCTGGAAATGTTTCTTTCTGTAGAGAAAAGCATAAACCCTGTCATTTCATCACTTTTCCATTCTGTTGGACTGCAGCTTGTGTATAGCATGCTCAAATAAAATTTTGTGTGTGTGCAGAAACTAAGGGTTCAATTTAAGATTGGGTGATGTTAGTGGCATAAAAACAAGTTCCCTGGCCTGACATAGCATCACATCACACACACAGAAATTAGTATATCCATGTATGTCAAAATAGGTTAAAATAGCAGGGCATTTATATAGAGAGGTGCAGTCTTCTAATAAAAGTAGACTGGATACCCTAGGCTAATTTGGGGAGAAAGTAAATACTTTTGTTCTACCCTTTGCTTAAGAAATGCCCAGTTTTGAGAGAGAGTAGCATGGCTGGGTTGTCTTATTTTGTTGGTTGCGGTTTTCAACTAGTAATTCATGAAAGAAGCTGTTGGACTCAACATAGAGTAGAGAAATTATATTTTTATCCTGGATTTCTTCTGCCCTGCTTAGATTTTAAAAGCATAAGCATGGATTACCAATTGCACTTGTAAACAGAACTATTTATACATGATATATATAATAACTTATTCTTAATATATCAGTTCAGGTTCAGAAATGTGTGGTAGACTGGGTCCAGATAGTTTCATTTCACCTGTAAACTGTATCACTTTTACTGATATTGTAATTTTCAAATGTATGTGTTTACAGATATGCCTTGCATTTAGTCTGCCTTATTCCTATTTTGATTTTTGTTGAGTTTCCTGCTAGTGTGCCAGAATCTAGGATTCTTCAGGCCTATGTACAATAAAAGAGGCATCCTTGAGCTTTAAAGCATTGAACAAACTGGAAAATGCAACATACCACATATTGAAGTGAAAGGAGTCTGTGTTTTTGTGTTTTTTAAATAAAAATTTTCAAAAAGTTAAAAAAGTCAGGTTGATTAAAGAAAAAAAGGCTCCAGTTTGTTTTATAGGTTTTAAAGTTCTTCTGTGTGTTCAATTGCCATTTGTAACCACTTATCACCTTAGGGCCAAATTCCCTTTTTGTTTTTAATTAAATGTCTATTTTACTTGCCTGGAATTTTAAAGCTCTTCTGGCTGACTCACAAGAAAGTTTCTGGGGTTTGTGACATACAGAGGTTGAATGAATATATATTTAAAAAGGAATAAATTTTTAAAAGCCTCCCAAGAAAAGATACTACAAGAAAACTACAGTCTCTCTAATAAACATAGATGCAAAAACTCTCAAAAAATACTTGCAAATGGAATCCAACAGCACATCAAAAGAATTATGCACCATGACCAAATGGGTTTTATCCCAGGTATGCAAGGTTGGTTCAACACAAAGAAATCAATTAATGCAATACACTACATTAACAAATTGAAAAGAATAAGCCACATGATCATCTTGATTGATGCTGAAAAGGCATTTGACACATTCCAGCATGCTTTCTTGATAAAACACTTCAAATGGTAGGAATTGAAGGAAATGTCCTCAACATGATAAAGGTCATATATGAAAAATCCACAGCTAGCCTACCAAATGGTGAGAGACTGAAAAGCTTTCCTTCTAAGATCAGGAACAAGACAAAAATGCCCACTGTCACTACTGTTATACAAATTTGTGCTAGAATGTCTAGATAGACCAATCAAGCAAGAAAAAGAAATAAAAGGCATCCAAATCTGAAAGGAATATGCAAAACTTTCATTATTTGCAGATGACATGAGCCTGTATTTAGAAAGTCCCGAAAACATTATGACAATGCTGCTAGAGCTAATAAATGAGTTCAGCAAAGTGGTGGGATACAAGATCAACATGCAAAAATCAGTAGTTTTTCCATACAATTGTATTGCGCTATCCAAGGGTGTAATCAAGAAAAAAAAATCCATTTATTATAGCAACTAAAAGAATCAAATATCTAGGAATAAATTTAACCAAGGATGTAAAGAACCTGTACACAGAAAACTACAAAACATTGGTAAAAGAAATCAAAGAAGACCTAAACAAATGGAAGGACATTCCATATTCATGAATTGGAAGGCTAAATGTCATTATGGTGTCAATTCTACCCAAATTGATCTAGACAGTCAATGCAATATCAATCAAATGTCCAAAAGCCTACTTTGCAGAAATGGAGAAGATAATTAAAATATTGAAGGGTAAGGAGCCTCAAATAGCTAAAAACATTTTGAAAAAGAAGAATGAGGTGACAGGGCTCATGCTTCTTGACTTTAAAGAATATTATAAAGCTAGAGTGGTCAAAACAATATGGTACTAGCATAAAGGTAGACATATTGATCAATGGAATAGAACTGAAATTTCAGAAATAGATGCTAACATCTATGGTCAATTCATTTTTGACAAGGTTGCCAAGTCCACACAACTGTAACTGAATGGTCTCTTCAAAAAATGGTGCTGGGAGAACTGGATCTCCACATCCAAAAGAATGAAAGAGGACCCCTATCTCACACTCTATACAAAAATTAACTCAAAATGGATCAAAGACCTAACTATAAGACCAAGGACTGTAAAAACCCTAGAAGAAAATGTAGAGAAGTATCTTCAAGATCTTGTGGTAGACAGAGATTTCTTAGACTTGACACACAAAGCACAAACAATGGAGGAAAAAAATACATAAAGGGGGCCTCCTCAAAACTGAATATTTTTGTGCATCAAGGACTTTGTGGAAAGGGTGAAAAGGAAGCCTACTCAATGGGAGAAAATATTTGGAAACCACATATCTGATAAGGGTTTAATATCCAGAATATATAAAGAAATCCTGCAATGCAACAACAAAAACAAACAACCAAAAAGAACCAATTAAAAAATGGGCAAAAGACATGAACAGACACTTTTCCAAAGAGGACATACAAATGGCTAAAAAGCACATAAAAGGATGCTCATTTCACTAGCTATTAGGAAATTGCAAATCAAAACCATGGTGAAATATCATTTCACACCTACTTGAATGGCCACTATTAAATGAACAGGAAAATACAAGTGTTGGAGAGGATGTAGAGAAATAAGAACACTTATTCACTGCTGGTGGGAATGTAAAATGGTGCAATCACTGGTGAAGACAGTTTAGCGGTTCCTCATAAAGCTAAGAATACAGTTGCCTTATGATCCAGCTAGCCTACTACTTGGTATATACCCAGAAGAACTGAAAGCAGGGATGCAAACAGACATTTGCACACTGATGTTCATAACGACATTATTCGTAATTGCCAAAAGACAGAAAGAATCCAAGTGTCCATCAACCAATGAATTCGTAAATAAAATGTGGTATATACATATGATGGAATATTATTCAGCAGTAAGAAGGAATGAAGTCCTGACGCACATGACAACATACATGAATCTTGAGGACATTATTTTGACTGAAATAATTTGGACACAAAAATGACAAGTATTGTATTTATCTCACTAGTATGAACTAATTACAATATGTAAACTCATAGACATAAAATCTAGAGTATAGGTTACCAGGAGATAAAACATGGCTAGAGAATGAGGTGCGGTTACTTAATATGTGCAGAATTTTTAACTAGCCTGAATTTAAATGTTTGGAAATGGATAGAGGTGATGGAAGCACAGTATTGTGAGTGTAATTAAGAGAACTGAATTATGTGTGTGAGTGTGTTTGAAAGGGGAAGTTTAGAGTCATGTATTTCACCTAAAGGAAAGCTAGAGGTGAAAACATTGAACTGTATAATACAATGTATCTTGTGGTACACTATGACTGTGATTAACACTACAAATATAAAAAAAAACTTCTTTAATGGACTAGAACAATTGTACAACAGTATTACAAGGAGTTAATAATATAGTGGTATATGGGAAAAATGCATCAATTACAAACTATGGACTATAGTTAACAGCAAAATCTTAATATTCTTTCTTCAACAGTAACAAATGTACCACATCAATACTGGGGGTCAATAATAGGGGGTGATAAGAGGTATGGGATGTTTGGGGGTTTCTTTTTTTGGAGTAATGGAAATGTTCTAACATTGATTGCGGTGATGAATGCACAACAATGTGATGATACTGTGAGCCATTATTGTATACTTTGGTGGACTGTATGGTGTGTGTTATATTTCAATACAGTTGAGTTAAAAATTGGATAGATATGGAAAAATATTAAGCAGATTGAGTACTCAAACATGTGTATGTGAGACTGTGCATTCCTGGGGATGCCTAAAGTTGGGCAAGGTGAGGGGTAGGAACATCCAAATAAGCAAAATCCATGCAGAAATGTGTTCACCAGGTTTCTTAAAGGTTAAAGGCATGGGGAAACTGTGGGAGCACTTGAATTGGCTCCTATGTCTTTTTGACATAGTCTTGGTAGTTTTGGTGACTTTATTCCTGTCTGGAATGACAAGGTGTTCCAGGTTCATCTTGTGCTTTCCTTCTCCCAGACCTGGAATCAGTCATTTTCCCAAGGTCCCTTGATTACTTTTGGTGGGAAATGATATTGGGAGATCATGATAACGGGCAGTAGCTGTGTTCATTGCTAATGGGCTGATAATTGTTTCTAGGCCTTTTACATTGAATTCTGACTGCCATCACCCACCTCAGGCTTTCCTTGCTGTGGTGATCCACCCACCTTTCCACTCTACTTTGCTCTTGGTTTATGCATCCTTACAGTTCAGAGGAAGATGTGTTCTCTCTGCCAGACCCAGTCCCACAGTGTTCTCATGGTTGTCTCACCATGTTGACCCATCCCCCCACACTAGGTAAAATGCTATCTCTCTTTGTTAACTTGACCAAGTCACTTCCCTCCCAGGCCTCAGTTTCCCCATCTAGAAAACAGAGAAGTTTGGATTCCAGCTCTCTGAAACCCTATACTTCCATCCAGCTGCTGTTAAAATAATCCCAGGTTCCTGGAGGGTGAAGATCTCACAGTCTTTTCCCTAGCATGAAGAGCTCTGTGAACAAAGTGGCTTGTCAGTGGCAATGGCTATCCTTGTGGTCAACCTACCCTCAGACCCAGAGGTCAGGGGACACTCAGAGAAAGATTTCCTCCCCTCTTAGGCCCCTGACACTCCCAGAGGGCCCTGGAGAGGGGTCTTTTGGGAAAAGTTTCTCAGGTATCATATCCCCAAATCCTCCTAACCCTCCCCTTTCCTTAGAGAGACCTCCTACCAGTCCTCAGGGGAGGTGACTTGTGGAGGTGTATCTAGAAAGCCCAGGCAACTCTCAGTCCTTATCTGGGGAGAGGCTGATGTGGTGAGTTTTTGCAACAGGAAAATGGAGCCATTTGCTTCCAAGTCCTGACCATACCTCAGACTGAGCAAATAAAGTTCCAGTCCCAGCCGAGGTGTCCCATAGTGCTGACCTCTCCAGAACAAGGGTCACCAGAAAAAGGATCAACTGATCAGGCTTTAACCCCATACTATTCTTGTGACCTTGGTCTGAGCACCTAACTCTCCTGATCTTACTTCTGATCATTTTGGTGAGTAGACATGGCATTATTTATAAAAAATTTGTTTTTTGAGGGCCAGTATGCACCCCTGGTTATTTTATCCTTATCAAAAGTGGTGATTCATTACTTCAAATGCTGAAGGCCACTCCTGATGCTGGTTAATTTTATTCTTTTAAAAAATCATGACCCTTTAAATGAATGGTGGAAGGTAATTCATTTTTCACCTTTGAATGCTAACTTAAGCATGAATTCACAAATCAATGTACTTGCTTGTTCCTATCCACAGACTAAAATCCTTGGCTACCATTAAATACAAGGGAATGAAAGCTACGTAATAATACAGAAGAGTAATCATGACAAAATGTGAAAAGGAAAGAAATTAGGACAGCAGTTTCTACTAATGAGAAAAAAGTATGGGAAAAATAATGGGGAAATGTAAAAAATAAAGAGTATACATCAAAAGGCAGTGAGAGTGGCTTAGTGGTAAGGTTATGTATCTTGTTTCTTCTCTTTTCCAAAATTTCTGTAATGTACCTTTATAATTAGTGTAATAAAAATAGAAACATGAATACAAAGAAAATTCTTTTCAGACTTCAGGACACAGTTTCGCTTTTAATTATGGTCAGCGTTAAAATGCACCAATCCCCTTCATTGCCCTTTAGGATCTAAAAGCTCCATCCTACCTCCAAGTCCCTGCATAGAACTGCTGGCTGTGGTCAGATCACATTCCCCGCCTTACTCCATTAGTCAGCACACCTAAAGGACAGACAGGATGACTGTAAATGGCCTTGAAATGATGGTCTGCTTCAGGATGATTACTTTTGTCCTCACAGTCCCATCAAAATTCAGGGAAAGATCCTGCATCCTCAGCCCTAATACTCTGGCTCATGTTCTAAATTTGCCTTATCTTGGGGTTGGTGGCTGACTTCAGAGGAGGTATGTATTCTTGAGCCTGCTGCTTCTACCTCTCTGCCCAAACCTGTAGTTTCTTTATCTCTCACTCTAGCTCACAGAATATTGTGGCATCGTTCATCTTCTCTTCTCCCCATTAGACAGCAAGGTCTCCCCCCATTACACAGTAAGGTCCCCAAACAAAGCAATCATTTGTTGTGAGACTGCAACCCAGCTGCTATCCCGGTGTGACAGACAGGTGAGCATGCAAGGGTGCAGAGTAAGCCAAAGGCCCTTCCCTCCTGCCTGTCATAGGCCCCTCCTGTCACCTCCCTTCTTGTGCCTTGAAACCCCAGACAAGGGCCCCCTATTGAATGGATAAACATAGCCCCTGACACTTGAGTGTCTTCTGTGACTTCAAAGGGCATCACCTTCATGACTCTGATCATTGCACTCTTCAGTGCTGCCACTCCTAGGATCTTCCTGGAGGATATCCCTGACAATATATAGAGGGCTTTCAGTGCCTCCTCTGACACTCTCAGTGTCTCCTCAGGTGCCCTCCTTGCCCAGATCAGTCCAAGGAAGTGCCCCACTCCAGGCAGAAAGTCTGTTCACATAAAGGTGGCAAAGCTGGCCCCATTCATGCTGATTTGAGACCAGAAGAAGTAGCCTGTCTCCAAAACCAAGGTGCTCCAGTATGACATTAAAGAGCAGGATTGCCACATTTCCCAAGCTCTTCCTTCAAACTAATGAGTACCTGTTGTACATCTTTGGGCACAAAGTCACAAGACTGGAGCCAAGAGGGCAACTGCATCTTCATCAAGACCCTGAAACTTGATGAAGTGATATGGAGTTCACAGGAGGCCAGGACCCAGACATAGGCATGGTGGTCCTTCCTGTGATTACCCTAGGACTAATCTTCATAAGCACAACTGAATCAGAATGCAGGAGTTCTGGGACTTTTTGTGCATATTGGGAGTCTGGCCCAAAAGGGAGCTCTTTCTCTTTGGAAAACCAAAGAAACCCATTAGCAGAGATTTAGCAGCGCAGTAGTACCTTGAGCATAAGTGAGTGCCACATAACAACTGCACAGGAGTATGATTTCCTGTGGGTGCACCAAGCCTTCCTAGAAACCACCAAGATGAAAGCTGTGAAGTCTGTAGTCAGAATTCACAAGAAAGATTTCATGGCTTTCCCACTTGGGTATGATGAGACCAGGAGGGATGAGGAGCCCAGAGGCAGAGCCAATGTCCATACATGTGCTAATGGCTCCTTCTCTGGCCTCTACAGCAGGCAGAGGCAGGACCTTCTCCTTGCCTTTGAGGGTGAGCAGTCAAAGGGACCCTTTCAATGGTGGGCATTGAGCTCCTGAGTTACAAATTGTGGAGGGGAGAGGAGTACAGAACACACTGCCCACAAAAATTTTCCCTTGTGCTACTTGATGGTGTAGCTCAAAGTTTCCTGTCTTGCAAATGTCTTTGTTCCTTTTCAACAGATTTTTGAGTGAGCTTTGTGAATGATGCTGGTTAATCATATTTTGTATGCTGCCTCTGATGCTTTTTGGAATAAGTGTTTTGCTAACTTTGTAAAACATACTGACATTACCCATATTTTACTGTCTAACAGACTCTGTAACACCCTATTAGGCTGATCCTTGTAAAAGAAAATAAAGCTGTTAGGTGCCTAATTTCCACCTTGGTGTATGTGTCTGTGTGTCTGTGTTATCTTTGTGTTTACCTTCTCACTCTCACAGGAAATCATTAACTCAAATGTAACATATACTTACATGTGCACACAGCCACACACACTTATGCACACATACATAAACATCACATAGAAGTACAGATATATTTGGGAATGGATGGTGGTGATGGTAGCACATTATTGTGAGTATAATTAATAACACTGAATTGTGTTTGTGAATGTGGTTGAAAGGGCAAGTTTTGGGTCATGTATGTTACTAGAAGGAAGGTTAGAAGTTAAAACATGGGACTGTATAACATAGTGAACCCTGTTGTAGACAATGACTGTGGTTAATAGTACAAATATAAGAATGTTCTTTCGTGAATCATGGCAAATGTATATCACTATTACAAGGTGTTGATAATAGGGTGATGTATGGGAAAAGGTGAATCTAATGTAAAACTATGGACTATTTTTTACATGACTTTTATGTAAACTTACAACTTCTCTAATTAAAAAAATAACAATAATTTAGAAAATTATGCTAAGTGAAAGAAACCAGATACAAAGTACAACATATTGTATGATTCCATTTATGTAAAATGTAAATATAAGTAAATCTATAGAGACTGAATTTGATTACTGGTTATGTAGGGCTGAGGATGGAGAGAGGGATTGAGAGGTAACTACTAAGGGGCATAGGGTTTTTCTTTCTGGAGTAATGAAAATGTTCTAAAATTGACTGTGGTGATGAATGTGCAACTCTGTGACTATACTAAAAGTATTGATTGTACACATTGGATAGATTGTATGGTATGTGACTATATTTCAATAAAACTTCTTTTAAAAAGTACAGATATGCATAAAAGTAAAATGTCTTGCCTAAAAGAAAGCGAGTCATGATTAATATTTAAATAGAGACTGGAAAAAGACTTTTCAATATGAGAAATCCCAGGAATACAAGAGACCTGAACCACAGAGCTTCAATTATCTGTCAAGGTCATATGACTTTTCTGAAGCCTGCCACACACGCCAAAGCAAGGAAAATATAGATCAGGAGTCCAAACTATCCAAACCCACAGTTTCTTCACCTCTCTAACTGGCTCACATAACACCATGATGTCCTTTACTCTCTTCTCTTTGTCTTAAACCAGGAAGACACTTGCTTATGGGGAGAATTTCCTATCAGGTTTTGGATTCCAGGCCTGATCACAAAAGCCCAAGAACTGTTTGTCGAATGGATGTTTATTGGAGGGGTTCTTCCAGAATGTGGATCCTGGCACATGTGTGACTGAGGATTGGGACCAAAGAAGTGCTTTGATGTCCTTGCAGGAAAAGCCCCCTCTCAATTCAGCAAATCCTATAAGGCACAGGTTCATATTAGAAGTAAGAGGAGACTCTCATTTACCATCATAGCAACTCATGTATATCAACGCATAGGAGACAAACAATCCACTTTTAAAAATTGCCAAAAGACATGAGCAAGTACTCCACAACAGGGTTATCCGGAGTGTCAGAGAGCTTAATGAAAAACTGATCAACTTCAATAGCAATCAAGGAAAGGAAGGTGATTTAAAATTCTATACCATTGCACAAATACGTGAACAGCTAAAATTAATCAGATTGACAAGTCTTGGTGAGGATGTGGATCAAAGGGAATCCCCATGCACTATTGGTGGAAATGTAAATTAGAAAACCAATCTGGAAAACAGTCTAGCATGAGCTACAACAGGTAAAGATACACTCACCATATGACCTAGCAATTCCACTCCAGGGCATTATAACCAACAGAAATGTGGGCACAAAGGCACAAAGAGATATGCACAGGAATATTCGTGGTAGCTTTATTTCTAATGGCCCCAAATCAGAGATATAAATCAGGGGTAAATTAGATAAAAACATGGCATATTCATACAACAGAATACCATCCAGTAATGGGTATATACAAATTATAGTTATATGCAACAGCATGGATGAATCTCACAAACAAACTGTTTTGGGAAAAAAAAAAAAACAGATTAAAAAAAGAGAACGTATTGAAGGAATTGATCTATGTAAAGTCCAAAATAAAAGGCGGGGGGGGGGGGGCGTGGCACAACTAAACCACAGTGTTTAGGGAAGCATGCATGTTTAGAGGGTAAAACTGTAAAGAAAAGCAAGGAAGTGATTGCCGCCCAAAAAGTCACAATAGTAGTTAACATCAGTATGAAAGTAGGTGTAGGATTGGAGATGGAATTTGGGGTGGGGAATGGGGCTTCTGGTGTGCTTAGAGTGGTATGCTTGAACACAGATGGTGTTAAACTAGTGTGTAACTTGCAATAAATAGTTTGAGCAATACATTCTTGTTTAAGGATCTATTCTGTATGTTTGTAATAATCTACAATACAAAAGGTTAAACAGGAAAATCAGCAAAGATTATGAGTGGGAGATTTGTAGAAATATAAATGGTCAGTAAAAAAATGAAAACATGCTCAATCTCAATGAGTAATATTGATAATATTGATAATATTGATCACACACCAAATCAGCCAACAGTGTAAAAAGTAATAACAATAAATGTTGGTGAGGGTAGAGTAAAAGGAAAATTTTCATAACATGTGTGGGCATACAAACTGGTACAACTATTATTGGCAGCAGTTTGACAGTGTCATTAAAATGTTAAGTGTTTCAAATTCCATATCCAGGCATCTGTTCCACAGCAACCCATGCACTGTGAAGGAAATAGCATGTCCAATAATGATGATTATATCACTATTTGTAAAATTAAAAAATTGTTATGCTCCAGTTTGCTAAAGCTGCCATCGTGCAAAATACCAGAAATGGATTGGCTTTTATAAAGGGGATTTATTAGGCTGCAAAAGTACAGTTCTAAGGCTGTAAAAATGTCCAAATTAAGGCATCAACAAGAGAACACCTTCACTGAAGAAAGGCCAATAGTGTCTGGAACACTTCTGTCAGCTGGGAAGGCACATGGCTGGTGTCTGCTGGTCCTTTGCTCCTGGGTTGTGTTTCAAAATGGCTTTATCCAAAATGTCTCTGGTCTTGTGTCTCTCTCAGCTTCTCTGAGCTCCTTCTCTCCATGAGAGCTCTTAAAGGACTCCAATGATTTAATTAAGACCCACCTGGAATGGGCGGGATCACATCTCCATGGAAATAATTTCATCAAGGTTTCTCCCACAATTGGGTGAGTCACATCTCCATGGAAACACTCAATCAAAAGGTTCTACCCAACAATATTGGATTAAAAGATCATGGCTCTCCTGGGTTCCATAACAGCCTCAAACCAGCACATATGACAAAAAAACCTAAGTGTCATTAGGGCAAGAGTTTAATGAATTATAGCTTACACAAACTATAATATACTATGCAGTTGTTAAAATCATTAGATACACGAAAAACATGGAAAGTCTAACAAACCATCCCAGACTAAGGAGACATGAAAACTAGGTGCAATGTGATTCCTTGGACTGAATCCTGGAAGAGAAAAAGGGGCACTAGTGGAAAAACTGGTAAAATCCAAATAGAATCCGTAATTTAGTTAACAGTAATGTACCAATGTTAATTTCTTAGTTTTGAGGTATGTACCATGGTTACATAAGATGTGAACATTAGGGCAAGTTATGTGAAGGGAATATGGGAACATTCTATACAATCTCTGCAACTTTTCTATAAATCTAAAAATTATTTCAAAATAGAAAGTTAAAAAAGAATGAGATAGATATCTATATATTGAAATAACAAGGTCTCCCACACTCACGTTTAAATACAAATAGCAAATTGCCACAAGGTGTATGCAGCATGGTCAAGCATATGTATGTAATAAGACATGCAAACCAAAGTGAAATTGTGTGTTTGTATAGGTGTTAATATATGTATGAATATACACTGACAAAGGTCTTGAAGAAAATACATCAAACAATTGCCAGTTGTGCTAACCCCTGGCTTGAGGGCTGGTGATGGAGGAACTAGTCAATGGATCTAGATGGTTTGAATTGAGCTCATGCAGGGAATATTTGTATAAATAAGACAACTTTGAAAGAAGATGAAGAAAAGAAAAAAACAAAAATAGGAGTTTTTGATATTTTGGCAAATCTTTTCCATCCTGGCATCCACCAGACCTTTATTGAGAGTTTGCTTTGTTCTGGGGGCTTTCCTGTAAACAGCCACATCCAAACTTGCAGAAAAGCTTTGTGCATCTCATGGATAGGAGATATCTATTTAACCCTTTCCATTGCAGCATACCTTTGCTTGCATGCATACATCTAGTGGGACAAACTCACAAACTTATAAAGCTGTGGGAAGTTTTTCTTTACATTTATCCAATCCTTAGTGGGGGCAGGTGGTGGTAGTCTTGCTAACCTCACTTGCGTGCCCTTCCCCTGACCTCATCTCTAGGAGTAACTTCTAGGGATAAGCTGAATCCCTTATACCTTGTTTCCACTCCAAGTTTTAGACTCTCAAACCTAAGACCTATTGTTTTAAGATCTGGCCCCTGCTCTCCCCTTCCACAACTATTTCTGCATTCCTCCCTCATTTGAACACCCAGTCCCATGCAAGAAAAATGCAATTTCTGACATACCCAAGCCACCCTTGCCGAAGGGCGTTTGCACTTATTTCAATCCTTTGGACCCACTATGTCCCAATTCTCCTGTACACCTGTCCTCTAGGTCACCAGTAATATCTCACCACAAGAAATCTCTCTCTTTTCCCCAACCATCCCCATCCCATGCTTGTTAGGTGTCTCTCCTCTGTGCTCTCACAAGACACAGGTCTTATTAGCAGTCTAGCAGTTAAACATACTGAAGTACTACTGCTGATTCATTAACTTCGGTTACTTTATCCAATTCCCCACTCCCCTACCCACTGTCATCTCTGGGTCAGAGTCTGTGTTTCTTGTTCTTCCTCCTACCTCCAGCACCTGCAAAATTAATGCAATTAATCTATATGGAGTAAACAAGTTAACAAACCTGGTGTGCCATTCTGTAGGCTTTTACTTTCCCTTACAGTCTTAGATATCCAAGCTAATCCAGGTAAATAGCAGATAGACTTAAATACAAAATAATCCCATCAGTTGTCCTTTCCTTTTCTTTCTTTAAAAGGATGCTTTCAAGGAACAGTCCACTCCAATACTATGCAAGAAGTTACCAAACATCAATAAGTAGATAGTCCCTCAATAATTTTTAAAATTCATCCAGCTAGGAGAGGAAGAAGATGGCAGCATAGAGAGGAGTGAAAGCTAGCTTCTCCCCCTGGAACAACTAGTAAACAACCAGGAGCAACTAGTAAATAATCTGGAATAACTGCTGGGGGACAAACATGACTGCCTACACATCATACACCAACCTGGAATGGGAGGAATGCCTGAGATTGCAGCATAAAATCTGTAAGTAAAAACTGCGGCTCTGCACCAAGAGCCCCTCCCCCATGGCAGCCTGAACTGCAAAGCCTCACTGTGCTAGAGAGCAGCACTCTCTGAACAAGTGAATATACCTCAGTCCAGCTCCAACTGAGGATTTAATTAACAAATGTTGACTGCTCAATACAAGCTACAAATCCCCAAGAAGCAGACAGAGGCTTTTGGTGATGACTGACTTTGGAGAGCCGGAGGACCTCCCTGGGAGGGAGAGGGAGCCCAGAGGACCAATGGGTGAAACTGAGGGTGGCTATGGAATGGTTCTGAAGGAGGGGTTTCTGTCCTTTTTTTGGCTCAGTGGAGAAAGCCTCAGCCATTTTCAGTTCCCAGCACTCTGACCCAGACAAGAGTGGAGATAGCAGAGTCAGAGAGACTATTCAAATGCAAATGATATCTCCTAGGGGTTGTATCTTCCCTAAGAGGAAAGAGGTGGTGTCAAGCTCTACTACCCACCTTCCATTCAAAAACAGACCCCAGAGCCTGGGGGAAACAGCTACAGGCCACACCTCCTTACACCAGTCTGGAGTGACAGGCTGACAGGCACACACCTGCTGGGCAGAAAAGCACACTGGCTTGAGGCCTCACAGGGTGTATCAATCTTCTAAGACACACCCTCAGGGAAACCTGATGCTATTTCCTCATTCTGAGACCTGAACCCATTCTGGTCTGGGAAAACCTGATTGAGGTAACCAAGGAAACCAGATGCCTAGACATCAGAAAACTATAACCTACACTAAGAAAAATGAAGTTATGGCCCAGTCAAAGGAAGAAACTTACACTACAACTGAGACACAGGAACTGAAACAACTAATGCTAAGTCAATTCAAAAAGTTTAGGGAAGATATGGCAAAAGAGATGAAGTGTATAATGAAAACACTGTGTGTACTTAAGGTAGAATTTGAAAGTTTGAAAAAAAAACTTGCAGAATCTATGGAAATGAAAGGCAAAACAAAAGAGATGAAAGACATAATGGAGACATACAACAGCAGATCTCAAGACAGAGAAGAAAACACTCAGGAACTGGAGAACAATACACCTGAAAGCCTACACACAAAAGAACAAAGAATGGAAAAATATGAGCAACATCTCAGGGAATTGAATAACAACACAAAACACAGATGTGTACATGTCATGGGTGTCCCTGAAGGAAAAGAGAAGGGAAAATGGGCAGAAGCAATAATAGAGGAAATCATCAATGAAAATTTCTGATCTCTTAAGAAAGACATGAAATTACAGATCCAAGAAGTCCAGCATACCCCAAACAGAATAGATCTGAATAGGCCTATGCCAAGACTCTTAATAATCAGATTATCAAAAGTCAAAGGCAAAGAGAGAATCCTGAAGGCAGCAAGAGAAAAGTGATCCATCACATACAAAGGAAGCTTGATAAGACTATGTGCAGATTTCTCAATAGAAATAATGGAGGCAAGAAGAAGTGGTGTGATATATTTAAGATACTAAAAGAGAAAAACACCAACCAAGAATCCAATATCGGGCAAAACAGAGGGAGACCTTAAAATATTCTCTGACAAACAGACAATGACAGAGTTTGTGAACAAGATACCTGCTCTACAGGAAACACTAAAGGGAGCACTGCAGACAGAAAGGAAAAGACAGGAGTGAGAGGTTTGGAGCACAATTTTGGGAGATAGTAGCACAGCAATGTAAGTACACTGAACAAAGATGACTGTGAGTATGGTTGAAAGAGGAAGGTTAGGAGTATGTGGGACAGAAAGAGGAAAGAAAAAGACTGGTACTGTATATCTCAGTGAAATCTAGGGTGCTCAATGATTGTGATAAAAGGTAAAAATATGTTTTTACATGAGGTAGAACAAATGAAATGTCAAGGTGTTGAAAATAGGGTGGGATTGGGAGGAAAATACAATCAATGCAAATTAGAGACTATAATTAACAGAAATATTGTATTATGCATTCTTTAATGTAATAAAGGCAATATACCAAAGCTAAATGCATATGGGGGGGCATAAAGAAGGGGTATGGGGCTTTTGGCATTGGTGATGTTTTCTGACTCTTTATTCTACTTTAGTTTAATGCTATCTTTCCTATTGTTGCTTTCTAGCTGTCATTTCTCTCTCTCTCTCTCTCTTTCTTTTTTCTTTTTCTTTTGTCTCTCTACCTTCTTTGACTCTTCCTCCTCCTTTGTTGAAGAAATGGAGATGTCCTTATATAGAGAGTGGTGATGGTGCTGAATACATAAATATGTGACTATACAGGGAACCAATGATTGTTTACTTAGGATGGAATGTTTGGTGTGTGAACAAAACCGTCTTAAAAAATGGGTTCATGAAGAAACCTTGAGGGCACTATATTGAGTGAAATAAGACAGACACGTAAGGACAAATATTGCATGGTCTCACTGATATGAACTAATTATAATATGTAAACTCATAGACGTGAAATATAAGTTACCAGGATATAGAATGAGGATAAAGAATGGGGAGCAATTGCTTTTTATGAGCAGAATGTTCAACTAGGGTGAACTTAAATGTTTGGAAATGGACAGAGGTGATGGTAGCATGTTGTGAGAATAATTAACAGTGTTGAATGGTGTGTGAAGGTGGTGGAAAGGGTAAGCTCAGAGTCATGTATGTCACCAGAAGGAAAGTTGGAGGTCAAAAGATGGGAATGTATAAAACAGTGAATCTTGTGGTGGACAATGTCTGTGATTAACTGTACAAAGATTAGAAATCTCTTTCATGAACTAGAACAAATGTATGACACTATAACTAGAAGTTAATAATAGAGAGGCATATAGGGAAAATATGTACCTATTGCAAACTATGTACTACAGTTAGTAGTATTTTAACCTTCTTTCATCAACAGCAACAAATGTACTATACCAAAACCATGAATCAATAATGGAGGGGGAGTGGTTAGGGGTATGGGAGGGTTTGAGCTTCCTTGTTTTGTCTTTATTTCCTTTCTGGAGTAATGAAAATGATCTAAAAATTGAAAAAAAATTGATTGTATTGATGGATGCACAGCTGTATGACGGTACCATGGGCAATTGATTGTACACTTTGGATCTTTGGATAATTGTATGGTATGTGAACAATCTCAATAATTTTTTTTTAGAAAAAATTCATGAAATCTCCTGATCCTTAATCTTAAAGAAGCAGCATTTAAAATTTGTTGGTCTGATTCCATTCATTGGCCCACATTGCAAAGTTAACCCAATAGTCTGTTATAACATTACAAAACTTTCTCAGGTGGTTGGGTTGGGAGGGGAGATCTAATTCCCCATGTAATAAGTATAGTACCAGATAAAAATATTGTGAGCAGCATGTTCTTCCTCACTCCACCCCTCCACTTCTTATAAATCACTGCCCTCTGCCCATTTCTTGGGATCACTTTTAGCAGCCTCCTACAAACAAAAATGACATATCTTCCTCAAATATTTCTAGTGACAGGAGTAGCTGCTGGCACTGGCACTGGCTGTGGCACTGTTATTGATGCTTTCACTGGCACTTGTTTTTACACTGGGACATGTCCCCAGTACCAGCACTGGTCCCACACACATGCCCAAACTGCCTCTGATGCCAGTATTTCGCAGACACCCAAAGTTCAGCCCTTGCTTCCAGTTTTGCTAATTTTATTCTAGATAAACTCTGAACAAAATCTCTGTAACACACTGACACTCTGGGTACTTCTGCATGAACCTTTGTTGGCAAGTGTCACTGGTTCCCCAAAGGTGAAGCACTTTTTCCCTGTATTGATCTGCAACATTTGCAGCACCCACCAGTCATCCTTCTCAGGGGCATGTGTGGTTTCATTTCCCCCATTGAGTGAGACATCTAGTTAGTTGTTCAGCATAGAGGAGTACCCCACAGAGTCATGCTCTCTCACATGGCATCATAAGACATTCTCCAGGTTCTCAAAGTTTCCTCTGAGGATCATAGGGGAGAAATATTTGAGGACTGGAGTACAGACGTAGGCCCATTTGCCCTTCTGATCAGTACCTCCATTTTGTCCTCAAACAAGAGAGATGTACCAATTCTGCTTCCTTCTTGTCTAGAGAGTCCAGGGGGACACACACAAGGCATAGCAAGGCCTGGGAGGTACTGGGCCCTCTCTGGAGTTGTGGGGTTCTCATTGGGGCTACTTTGAGCAAGTGAGTAGGTATTAGGTTTTGCAGAGGAGTTGCTCCAGACTACCTGGTGAGTGTTCAGTACTTTCTCCTGATGTTCCAGGAACTCTGGCCTCAGACAGAGTGTGCCAATGCTGGAGGGAGTGCTCCAGGAGTACAAACTTGGGGTGATTAGGAGCCTCATTAGAGCATCTTGTGGCTGAGCACAGGGCATGGCACACATTAAATATTTAGTAACTGCACTATATTAACATAGTGGGACTTGCCAACAAAGAACCCTCACCTTTGTTCCTCACTCCTGGACACAGCACAAGCCTAACCAGAGCTCTCACCTCTACCCTTCATATTGTTCATGTTCTCCAGGCCCAGAAATCACCAGACACTGACTGACACACAAACATGCACATCCACATGCACACACACACACAACACCTCTACCTCTGCTGTTGATTTGGATCCTTACAACTTGGTATGAGACATATTCTTGCTATTGGCTCCAGTCCTTACTGATTGTTTCACCACAAATATTCCTCCTCCCTCAGCCTAGAGTAGCTGTTATGTCTTTTCGTATTTTTGCAAAGTCCCTTCTATTTTCCAGGCCTCAGTTTCCCCTTAGGTAACAAGAAGTGATTTGGCTCCAAATTGTGGGAGCTTTCCAGCACAGAGACTGGGGTTTGGGGTGGGGCAACAGATGTCACTAACTTCACATTCCATCACAGACCCTATACCAAACCTGGACAGACCCTGGAGCATCCTAAAGGACAGGACCTTGAGAGGGACGAAATTCCTGTTATCCCAGTCTGAGGGAGAGCACTGGCTGAGTTCATTCCCTCCTGAAGGCCTCGGTTTCCCCTTATATAAAATGAAGAGGTGAGCTCCTAATAGTTGGATTCTCCCAGCGCAGCTGCCTGCCTGGTGCTGGTGTAGGTGTGTGGAGGAGGGACCAGTGCTCATGACCTGCTCTTAAGTTCCAAAGTGGACTTCAGGGACCTAAATCAGGCCAAAACACACACTTGCTTTGCCAAGAGGGCAGCACTCCAGGGATGAGGCTGACCTCTGACTATCCTTGAAGTAAAAGGACTGAAGTTCTCCATGAGGCAAAAATGTTTTAATCCTAGGCTTACACGGTGTGCCAGTTTGAATGTATTATGTCCCCCAGAAAAAGCCATATTCTTTGATGCAATCTTGTGGGGCAGACATTTTAGTGCTGATTAGATTGGAATTCTTTGAGTGTTTCCATGGAGGTGTGGCCCTGTCCATTCAGCATGGGCCTTGATTAGTTTATGGAGCACAATATAAACTCAGACAGAAGGAGCAAGCTTGCTACAGCCAAGAGGGACACTTTGAAGAATGCATAGAAGCTGAGAGAGGAGTTTCAGCTTACAGAGATGTTCTGGAGATGGCCTTTGAAAGCAGACTTTTGCTCCAGAGAAGCTAAGAGAGGACAAATGCCCCAAGAGCAACTGAGAGTGACATTTTTGAGGAACTGCAGCCTAGAGAGGAATGTTCTGGCAGAAAGCCATTTTGTAACCAGAACTTGGAGCAGATGCCAACCAAATAAACCCCCTTTTATAAAAGCCAATCCATTTCTGGTGTTTTGCATCCCAGCAGCATTAGCAAAACAGAACACATGGTGTGGCTCTTTTTTACTTTGACTAATGTGTAAAAGACTAACATGGTGTTTAATTAGAGATATTGCAGAAGACTTGGGCTTTTATCATTGGGAATATAGAGGCACTCTGAGGGTGGGTCTGACAGGTCCTTCATGTCTACTAAATGATAATGAGGACTGGGAAGGGAGAGAGCTTATTGACTATTGGTCTGACCCAAAGGAGTAGGCCTAATGGTGGGCTTTCAGACCCAGAATGGTGGCAAAAGAGATTTCATGGGAACTGCCAACAAATCTCTGTACAACAGGATTTTTACAACATGGAGGGAGGGTGGTGTTGCATCTCCAGGGGTCCCAAATGGGGCCCTCAGCTTTGCAGGGTGGGTGGCTCCAATCTTTCAGCCTGCCCAGGGGAGACAAGACTCTTGAAGAACCACTCCTACAAGAGGCCAGCCCATCCTCCTTGTGCTGGTGACATTGGGACGTGAGCTTCCTTGTGACTCTAGTGTGAGGATCAGTCTCCAAGGCTCCGTTTCCCTTTCCCCAAAGCTGCTGGGGAACAGGGTCACCACCCAGGGACTTGGTCATCAGGAAGAGAACTTCAAAGACTTCACAGCAAGGACTCATTGAGCACACTCTGTGCTCTAGGGGCTGGGGATAAATGGTGGTGAACCAGAACAGATCTTTCCCTGCCTTTAGAAAGGTCACAAGTCCACTGTCTCCCCAAGAAGTGCTGGAGATATACCTATGTGTTTTCATTTTCTGATACTCCCCTCTGTATATGCTCCCCAGGGAGCAGCACACTTCTGCTAGCAGAGAGGCAGATGGAAAAGACCACTGGTTTTAAAGCCCTACACATCTGGGCTAGGATTCCACATTAAAATTTTGGTGTAAATCACCTCTGTGAGACTTAGTTTCCTAAACTGTATTGTTGCGCTAGTATTACCAGTCTCCCAAAACTTTTGTGAGAATTAAGTAAAGCAGGAAGAAAATATATCAAAATTAATGCACCCAACATTTATTTTAAAAGGGTGTAAAAAGAAATTAAACAAAATAGAGTTACTATGGCTAAGAGATTTAAAATGGAGTCAGAAGGACAATTGGAGTACCCAAATATCCATCAATCACAAGAAACTTATCTAATCATCTTTTTCTTTAAAAATGCTTACCTGGAAATGGCAAGAGGTGACACTCTTTGAGTTGTTACCTAAATCTGTGTTTCCCAAATTGTTATTCCAAGACCCCTGATAAATGCCTTTGTTGCCTTGCAGCTTAGTTTGTTGTTTCTCAGTTGACATTACATGGTGTCAGAAATGGGACCCAAAGTGCTCACCAACCTGACTCTGGAGCTGCTGTTGGATGTGAGCATGGTACCAGCAAGAGCCCTTTGAGCTCTGTTGTTCCCCCTGACAGCCTTGGGTTCCTGTCGGTGAATCCTCTCGGCTCTATGGTTGAGATTCCAGCCTTTCATTGGATGTCTTCTCGTAAAGGGCATTGTGAACTTTGGTTCTTTTGCTTTGGGCTGGTGACAGCAGTCCTCTTGTGTTTTCCCTTTTTCATATACAAGGAACCTTTCTTTGGTGAGTACTCTGGTAATGAGCTCTTTTCAGTGGAGTGACGCTCCCCTAACAATCAATTTGACCTGTGTTCTGACTGTGAGCAATCAAATATTTATTTGAGTGGGCATAGGATGGGCACTTAAATGCTATTAGAGCACCTGCCACCTTTTGATGAGAAGCCTCAACTCCCAAAGAACAATGAAATGATAAGGTGGCCATGGATGAACTAGGTTGACACAAGGTCACCCACTACCCTCAAGACTATTTACGTGCACAAACTGTCCACAGGTAAAACAAGTATCCTGTGAAAGGAACACTTTAAAACACCACACTTGTCCAAAGCTCAGACAATTCCTCTCAGGTTTAGGCTGTAGGACTGCTCAAAATCAGAACTAACTAAAAGAATGGGATTCAATTCCTAAGAACTCTAATGGTACACTGCCATCTAGCACACTAGCTGATTTCGTGTACAAAAATCATGGCCCTGCATCATGTAAAATCTTACCTGCTGGACCTGGCACACTAGAGAATATCTTGAATTATAGTGCCCACAGTGAGGATCTTTTGACATGTTTAAACTGGTATATTTGTGTGCTCAAGAAGAAAATAGAGGCTCTAAAACTAAGCAACCTGAACGGGATACTTATTTTAATTGGTACTTGGAAGCTTCCAGATGTATAGAAATGAATACTAAATTAACCAAGACTTATCTAAGTGCCTTATGAAGCTTGAAAAATTATCCATAACTCCTGACTCTGACTATTTCAATCTTCTTTTAAACCCCTTGTCTCCTCCTCTATGTCATAGCTTAGCATCTCTAGTGATAAGATTTCCCAAATCCTACTGAAGACATAGTGGGATTTGCAAAATAATTTAATCCTATCATTCAAACTTATGAGCCTGGATACGCAGACCTTTACCCATTAATTCACATAGCTTTTAAAAATGAAGAGCTGTTGACAAAATGGAAGCATTTAAGTATCCAAAGAACTTCATAGGGTCATCCCTGATGTTTCCCCCCAAATTATTGATTGGAAAATACCCAACAATGTTCCCAGAAACTCAGTAAGCCCATATATTAATATAACAGGCTCAGAGAAAACTTTTCAACAATTCTCAGGTCTTGACTATATTAACTAGGAAACTTCCACCCTATTTAATCCTACTTTTGTTAACAGCCTTTGAGAAGAGCTAAGCACCACCCTAAAATGTAAACAACTAAATTGGGCCACCCTGCAGGCTAAAGATTTAGTTAATCTTATAGATAAATTATATCACACCTTTAAAAAGGCTGAGAAAAAGAAATCCTCCCAAGCCCAAAACACCACAAACACAATTGGCAAAAAACATGAATTTCCAATTACAGCAGCAAAATAAACCCCTAATGAACCATTTAGGCACCAATGTTCAGGACCCTGGTACTTATAATAACTGTAAATAACCTGGACAGTGAAAAGAGACTGCTCCCCCAAAACCAAAATCCTCAGTAACCCCCACCAATGATTTTTGCTCTCTGGGAAAACAAGTTACCTTTCAATGTGACTGCACCAGGAAATGGCCAAGGTTTTCCCAATTGTCCACATCACATGTTTAGGTGAAATAGATCTGATAATAAGAAACAAGGGTGCATAGGCTCTAACAGACACTGGGGCCAGCTTCTCTGTCTTTACAAGGCATTCATCAATTTTTGTTAGTCTCCTCTGCCCCAGTTCACACTCTGGGAAGAGATTTCCTTGGATTATTCAAAGCTCACATAACTTTCTTCCACAAGGGGAACTTATTTTGGAATTCTTAGAACCAGATTCAATGAGCAGGATAAGGAATCCAGTACGTTTCAGTCAAAGAAATAAAATTTAAACACCATACTCTTTTAGATACAACTCAAACCCTTTTATAGTCTACATGACCTACTGATATGGGCCTCATTTTTAATGCCCTACCTATCCCTGACCCTGGGGCCTCCTCCTGAACCTCTGAAACCTTGATGAAAGCACTAACTTTCCCTCCTCCAAGACCAAAGTTAATTAAGAGGATTGGTAGGCCTTGCAGGATATCGTAGAAAGTGAATTCCTAATTTTTTTGGTGGCTCAACTTTTATATGCTTTGTCCATCAACTGATGAATGGATAAACAAAATGTGCTATATACACACTATGGAATATTCCAAAGCTGTAAGATAGAACAAAGTCACAGAACGTAAAATAATGTGGATAAACCTTGAGGATGTTATGTTGAGCAAAGTTAGCCAGAAACAAAAGGACAAATATTGTATGGTCTCACTAATATGAATTAACATTAATGAGCAAACTTTTAAAGTTAAAAGAAAAGAACACAGGTTATTAGGAGATAGAAAGAAGGTAGAGATCAGGCATTCGATGCTGAAGGATTATAGAACTTATAACAGGATTTATTGTATAGATCCAGAAATGGATAGCCTAATACTGTATGATGGTAGCACAATATTGTAAGTACAATGAACAAAGATGTCTGTGAGTAAAGCTGAAAGAGGAGGGCTAGGGGCATGTATGACACCAGAAGTAAAGATAGAATATAAAGACTTAGACTGTATAACTTAGTGAAAACTAGAGTGGTCAATGATTGTGACTAAAGGTACAAATACAAGAATGTTTTTACATGTGGGAGAACAAATAAATGTCAACCTTCCAAAGTGTCGACAAAAGGATGGTATTGGGGAAAAGAATATTATCAAAGCAAACTGGAGTCCATTGTTAACAGTAACATTGTAATATGCCTCCATTAAATGTAACAAAGGCAATATACCAAAGCTAAATGTCTATGAGAGGGGGGTATGAGGGAGGGATATGGGATTCTTGGTAGTGGTGGTGATGTCTGACCTCATTATTATATTGTATTGTATAGTTTTTTTATCTTTGTTATTATTCTTTAACAAAAATTTTTTTTGTAGTAATCAATATGTTCAAATGCTGACTGTGGTGGTAAATGGACAACTATATCATGATACCATGAACAATTGATTGTACACTGTGGATAATAGTATGGTATGGAAATATATCTCTATAAAATGTAGGAAAAATATAAATAGGGATAAAAGTGCTGGAGAAAACATGGAGAGAGGGAAGTACCTATTTACTGTTGGTGGGGAAATAGAATGGTGTTACCTATATGGAGGACAGTGTGGTGGTTCCACAAGAAACTAAGTATGTGGGTGCAATATGGTCCTGCAACCTCATTATTGGGTATATACTTAGAAGATCTGATAGCAGGGACATAAATGGACATTTGTTCACTTGTGTTTATGGAGGCAGAATTTGTGATTTGCAATGGGTGGAGGTGGCCTAAGGGTGCATTGACTGATGAACAGAATGGCGAACTGTGGTGTACACATACAATGGAATAGTGAGTGACTGCAAGAAGGAGTGAAGCTGTGAGACATGCAACGAGGTGAATGAATCCAGTGGACAGCACTTTGAGTGAAGTATGCCAGAAACAAAAAGACAAACATTATAATGCCTCAGCTATATGGACTAACTGCACTGTGTAAACTCTGTGAATTGAATCTTGGAGCACAGCTTATCAAGGGAATGCTTATTGCAATGGTCCCTAGATTGTAAGCTCTTATAGTAGTCATGTCTGTTCCTGAATTGTAATGGCTATCTCCAAATTCTGAGATGCTGAGCTCTTTGTGTATAACCTGGTCAGTCTCTGGAACTTTGGGTAACTGTGTGACACCTGAAACTCAGAGCTAGAGCTTGGCAGCTATGAATGTCAGTATTAGCGCAAGCAGCAACTGTTTAAAAAGCTGAAAAAGAGTCCAGACTTCAATTAGAGATATGAATGAAAGAGATCTGGTCAGGAATAAGGCAAATCAGGCCAAAGGGTAAAGGACAATTTTGACTGTGTTTTAAAACTTCAACTTCTGTGTGTGACCATGGGAAAAGATGGTTATTTGGTAGAGGATGTATATCTTCTACAGCACACTAAATAATTTAATTTGTACAGTCAGTTTATTCAAACACCATAATTACATGGAACTTTGAATAGGAAGTGAGATCTGGTAGGCTTGTACAGGTTAGTGTGAAACAGTGATGCATCCCAAAGTAATTTGGGCAGAGAATAAAAATATATTTGCAGGGTACCCCTGAGGAGCTAGGGAAAAATGCAGAAATGTTGGAAATCCCCACTTGGGTTATTGCTGATATTCTCACAAACATTGAGGACTGACAATTTGGTATGCTGGGCTATCAATTTTTGGGCTTGCCCTTATGAGGCTTGTTACTGCAAAGGAGAGGCTAAGCCTACTTATAATTGTGCCTAAGAGTCTCCCCCAGAGAACCTCTTTGTTGTTCAGATGAGGCCCTCTCTCTCTAGCTAATCCAAATCTGCATGTGAACTCACTGCCCCCCCCCACTATGTGAGACCTGATTCCCAGGGATGTAAATCTCCCTGGCAATGCAGGATATGACTCCTGGGGGTGAGCCTGGACCTAGCATCATGGGATTGAGAAAATATTCTTGACCAAAAGTGGGAAGCAAAATAAAACAAAATAAAGTTTCAGTGACTGAGAGATTTCAAATGCAGTAGAGAGGTCACTCCGGAGGGCATTCTTATGCACTATATAGATATTCCTTTTTAGGTTTTAGTGTATTGGAATAGCTAGAAGGAAATACCTGAAACTGTCTAACTGCAATCCATTAGCTGTGATTCTTGAAGATGATTTATAACTATGTAGCTTACAGGGTATGACGGTGTGATTGTGAAAACCTTGTGGCTCACACTCCCTTTATCCAGTGTATGGATGGATGAGTAGAAAAGTGGGGACAAAAACTAAATGAAAAATACATGGGATGGGGGGTATGGAATCATTTGGGTGTTCTTTTTTACTTTTATTTTTATTCTTTTTGGTGTAAGGAAAATGTTCAAAAATTGATTGTGGTGATGAATGCACAACTATATGTTTGCACTGTGAACAGTTGACTATACACCATGCACGATTGTATGGTATGTGAATATATCTCAATAAAACTGAATTTTAAAAAAATGAAGTGGGAGGACTCAGACTTCCTGATTTTAAAGCTTATTATAAAGTCACAATGGTCAAAACAACATGGTACTGGCATAAAGATAGACATTTATCAATGGAATCAAACTGAGATTTCAGAAACAGACCTTCAGACCTATGTCCAATTGATTTTTGACAAAGCCCCCAAATCCACTGAACTGGGACAGAATAGTATCTTCAGTAAATAGTGCTTGGAGAATTGGATATCCATATCCAAAATAAATAAAAAGGATCCCTACCTCACCCTCTACACAAAAATTAACTCAAAGTGATCAAAGACCAAAATATAAGAGCGAATACCATAAAACTAGAAGAAAATACAGGGAAACATCTTCAGAACTTAGTGATAGGAGGTAGCTTCTTAGACCTTACACCCAAAGCACAAACTATGAAAGAAAAAATAGATAAATGGGAACTTCTCAAGATTGAATACTACCGTGCTTCAAAGGACTTTGTCAAAAGGGTGAAAAGGCAACCAACTCAACTGGAAAAAATATTTGGTAACCACATATCTGATAAGGGTTTGACATCCAGAATATATATAAAGAAGTCTTACACCTCAAGAATAAAAAGACAAACAACCCAATTATAAAATGGGCAAAAGACATGAATAAACATTTCTCTAAAGAGGAAATGCAAATGGCTAAAAAGCACATGAAAAGATGTTCATCCTTACTAGCTGTTAGGGAAATTAAAACCAAAACAACAGTCAGATATAATCTCACATCTATAAGAATGGCTACTATTAAACAAATAGGAAACTGTAAGTTTGGAGAGGATGTGAACACTTATTCTCCACTGATGGGGATGTAATATGGTACAGCCATTGGGGAAGACAGTTTGGTGGTTTCTCAGAAAACTAAATATTGAGCTGCCCTATGACCCAGCAATTCTGCTTCTCATAAGATCTGAAAGCAGGGACGTGAACAGACATTTGCACATCAATGTTTATAGTGGCATTATTCACAATTGCCAAAAGATGTAAAGAATCCAAGTGTCCATCAATCCATGAATGGATAAACAAAATGTGGAATATACATACAATGGAATATTACTCAGTAGTAAGAAGGAATGATGTCCTGAAGCATGCCACAACATCAATAATCTTGAGGACATAATGCTGAGTGAAATAAGCCAGACACCAAAGGACAGATATATGATTTCACTAATATGAACTAATTGTAACATGGAAACTCATAGTCATAAAATGTAGAATATAGGTTACCAAGAGATAGATTGAAGCTAGAGAATGAGGAATGGTTGCCTATTATGTGCAGAATTTTAATGAGGTTGAAGTGAAGTGTTTGGAAAAGGACAGAGGTGAGGGTAGTGCATTATCGGTATTACACGTAACAGTGCTGAGTTGTAGGTGAATTTGGTTGAAAGGTTTTGTTTAGAGTCATGTGTGTCACTAGAAGGAAAGCTAAAGGTTTAAGGATATGACTATATAACACAATGAACCTTGAGGTAGATGTTGCTTAAGATTAACACTACAAATACAAATAAATTCTTTAATGAACTAGTACAAATGTGTGACACTTGCACAAGGAGTTAATAATAAATTGGTATATGGGAAAAAAAGAATCTATTGCAAGATATGGATTATACTTAACAGTAATATCTTAATATCCTTTCATCAACAGTAACAAGTGTACCACACCAATAATAGGTCTCAGAAATTTGGAGGGATAAGAGGTATGGTGTGTTTGGGGGTTTCTTTTGTATGTCTATCTGTTATTTTTCTTTTTGGAGCAATGAAAATGGTTTAAGATTGAGTGTGAGGATGATTTCACAACTAGATGATGTCACTGTGAAACACTGTATATTTTGGATAGATTGTTTGGTATGAATATATCTCAATAAAATTTGTAGAAAAAAATACTAAATGTTATATCACAAGCCTATTTTTTGCAGCCGTATTTGTAATAGCAAGAGTAGAAACAATCAAAGTGCCCATCAATTGAACAGTAGTTGAATAAACTATGGTGCATCTACATAATGGAGTACTCTATAGGTATTGAAAGTAACAAGAATGTCTCTACATAGTACTATGGACTGATCTCAAGGATATATATTTTAAGAGAAAAAAGGCAACATGGAGAAATGTAAGTATATTATGCTACATTTATCTAAGAAGGAGGAGGCAGAGTAATGAACATCTATCTCGCTGATAACAGGTAACAACAGTTTCCCCATGCCTTTAACCTTTAAGAAACCTGGTGAACACATTTCTGCATGGGTTTTGCTTATTTGGATGTTCCTACCCCTCACCTTGCCCAACAGCCATTTCCAGATATGCGCAGTCTCACATACACATGTTTGAGTACTCAATCTGCTTAATATTTTTTCATATCTATCCAATTTTTAACTCAACTGTATTGAAATATAACACACACCATACAGTCCACCAAAGTATACAATAATGGCTCACAGTATCATCACATTGTTGTGCATTCATCACCGCAATCAATGTTAGAACATTTCCATTACTCCAAAAAAAGAAACCCCCAAACATCCCATACCTCTTATCACCCCCTATTATTGACCCCCAGTATTGGTGTGGTACATTTGTTACTGTTGAAGAAAGAATATTAAGATTTTGCTGTTAACTATAGTCCATAGTTTGCAATTGATGCATTTTTCCCATATACCACTCTATTATTAACTCTTTGTAATACTGTTGTACAATTGTTCTAGTCCATTAAAGAAGTTTTTTTATATTTGTACTGTTAATCACAGTCATAGTGTACCACAAGATACATTGTATTATACAGTTCAATGTTTTCACCTCTAGCTTTCCTTTAGATGAAATACATGACTCTAAACTTCCCGTTTCAAACACACTCACACACATAATTCAGTTCTCTTAATTACACTCACAATATTGTGCTTCCATCACCTCTATCCATTTCCAAACATTTAAATTCAGCCTAGTTAAAAATTCTGCACATATTAAGTAACCGCACCTCATTCTCTAGCCATGTTTCATCTCCTGGTAACCTATACTCTAGATTTTATGTCTATGAGTTTACATATTGTAATTAGTTCATACTAGTGAGATAAATACAACACTTGTCATTTTTGTGTCCGAATTATTTCAGTCAAAATAATGTCCTCAAGATTCATGTATGTTGTCATGTGCGTCAGGACTTCATTCCTTCTTACTGCTGAATAATATTCCATCATATGTATATACCACATTTTATTTACGAATTCATTGGTTGATGGACACTTGGATTCTTTCTGTCTTTTGGCAATTATGAATAATGTCGTTATGAACATCAGTGTGCAAATGTCTGTTTGCATCCCTGCTTTCAGTTCTTCTGGGTATATACCAAGTAGTAGGATTGCTGGATCATAAGGCAACTGTATTCTTAGCTTTATGAGGAACCGCTAAACTGTCTTCACCAGTGATTGCACCATTTTACATTCCCACCAGCAGTGAATAAGTGTTCTCATTTCTCCACATCCTCTCCGACACTTGTATTTTCTGTTCATTTAATAGTGGCCATTCAAGTAGGTGTGAAATGATATTTCACCATGGTTTTGATTTGCAATTTCCTAATAGCTAATGAAATGAGCATCCTTTTATGTGCTTTTTAGCCATTTGTATGTCCTCTGGAAAAGTGTCTGTTCATGTCTTTTGCCCATTTTTAATTGGTTCTTTTTGGTTGTTTGTTTTTGTTGTTGCATTGCAGGATTTCTTTATATATTCTGGATATTAAACCCTTATCAGATATGTGGTTTCCAAATATTTTCTCCCATTGAGTAGGCTTCCTTTTCACCCTTTCCACAAAGTCCTTGATGCACAAAAATATTCAGTTTTGAGGAGGCCCCCTTTATGTATTTTTTTCCTCCATTGTTTGTGCTTTGTGTGTCAAGTCTAAGAAATCTCTGTCTACCACAAGATCTTGAAGATACTTCTCTACATTTTCTTCTAGGGTTTTTACAGTCCTTGGTCTTATAGTTAGGTCTTTGATCCATTTTGAGTTAATTTTTGTATAGAGTGTGAGATAGGGGTCCTCTTTCATTCTTTTGGATGTGGAGATCCAGTTCTCCCAGTGCCATTTTTTGAAGAGACCATTCAGTTACAGTTGTGTGGACTTGGCAACCTTGTCAAAAATGAATTGACCATAGATGTTAGCATCTATTTCTGAAATTTCAGTTCTATTCCATTGATCAGTATGTCTACTTTTATGCTAGTACCATATTGTTTTGACCACTGTAGCTTTATAACATTCTTTAAAGTCAAGAAGCATGAGCCCTGTCACCTCATTCTTCTTTTTCAAAATGTTTTTAGCTATTTGAGGCTCCTTACCCTTCAATATTTTAATTATCTTTTCCATTTCTGCAAAGTAGGCTTTTGGACATTTGATTGATATTGCATTGACTGTCTAGATCAATTTGGGTAGAATTGACACCATAATGACATTTAGCCTTCCAATTCATGAATACAGAATGTCCTTCCATTTGTTTAGGTCTTCTTTGATTTCTTTTACCAATGTTTTGTAGTTTCTGTGTACAGGTTCTTTAAAAGCTTGGTTAAATTTATTCCTAGATATTTGATTCTTTTAGTTGCTATAATAAATGGATTTTTTTTTCTTGATTACACCCTTGGATAGCGCAATACAATTGTGTGGAAAAACTACTGATTTTTGCATGTTGATCTTGTATCCCACCACTTTGCTGAACTCATTTATTAGCTCTAGCAGCATTGTCATAATGTTTTCAGGACTTTCTAAATACAGGCTCATGTCATCTGCAAATAATGAAAGTTTTGAATATTCCTTTCAGATTTGGATGCCTTTTATTTCTTTTTCTTGCTTGATTGGTCTATCTAGACATTCTAGCACAAATTTGTATAACAGTAGTGACAGTGGGCATTCTTGTCTTTTTCCTGATCTTAGAAGGAAAGCTTTTCAGTCTCTCACCATTTGGTAGGTTAGCTGTGGATTTTTCATATATGACCTTTATCATGTTGAGGACATTTCCTTCAATTCCTACCATTTGAAGTGTTTTATCAAGAAAGCATGCTGGAATGTGTCAAATGCCTTTTCAGCATCAATCAAGATGATCATGTGGCTTATTCTTTTCAATTTGTTAATGTATTTCTTGGGAGGTTTTTAAAAATTTATTCCTTTTTAAATATATGTTCATTCAACCTCTGTATGTCACAAACCCCAGAAACTTTCTTGTGAGTCAGCCAGAAGAGCTTTAAAATTCCAGGCAAGTAAAATAGACATTTAATTAAAAACAAAAAGGGAATTTGGCCCTAAGGTGATAAGTGGTTACAAATGGCAGTTGAACACACAGAAGAACTTTAAAACCTATAAAACAAACTGGAGCCTTTTTTTCTTTAATCAACCTGACTTTTTTAACTTTTTGAAAATTTTTATTTAAAAAACACAAAAAACACAGACTCCTTTCACTTCAATATGTGGTATGTTGCATTTTCCAGTTTGTTCAATGCTTTAAAGCTCAAGGATGCCTCTTTTATTGTACATAGGCCTGAAGAATCCTAGATTCTGGCACACTAGCAGGAAACTCAACAAAAATCAAAATAGGAATAAGGCAGACTAAATGCAAGGCATATCTGTAGACACATACATTTGAAAATTACAATATCAGTAAAAGTGATACAGTTTACAGGTGAAATGAAACTATCTGGACCCAGTCTACCACACATTTCTGAACCTGAACTGATATATTAAGAATAAGTTATTATATATATCATGCATAAATAGTTCTGTTTACAAGTGCAATTGGCAATCCATGCTTATGCTTTTAAAATCTAAGCAGGGCAGAAGAAATCCAGGCTAAAAATATAATTTCTCTACTCTATGTTGAGTCCAACAGCTTCTTTCATGAATTACTAGTTGAAAACTGCAACCAACAAGATAAGAAAACCCAGCCATGCTACTCTCTCTCAAAACTGGACATTTCTTAAGCAAAGGGTAGAACAAAAGTATTTACTTTCTCCCCAAATTAGCCTAGGGTATCCAGTCTACTTTTATTAGAAGACTGCACCTCTTTATCTAAATGCCCTGCTATTTTAACCTATTTTGACGTACATGGATATACTAATTTCTGTGTGTGTGTGATGTGATGTTATATCAGGCCAGGAAACTTGTCTTTATGCCACTAACATCACCCAATCTTAAACTGAACCCTTAGTTTCTGCACACACACAAAATTTTATTTGAGCATGCTATACACAAGCTGCAGTCCAACAGAATGGAAAAGTGATGAAATGACAGGGTTTATGCTTTTCTCTACAGAAAGAAACATTTCCAGAATTTCCCATTATTTTCCTTTAAAAAACCCATTTGCCCTAGTAATAAAAATATGTTTGTTAGGATACAATTCAAAGCTAATAAGCTCAGGAGCATAGTTTGCATGAAAACACATCTTCTATGGGAAGGGATCTATTACCTCATTATTTGGCTAAAAACATGAAAAATTTTTGTTTTAATGGGCTTTGTTTTTCTTCCACTTTTAGAATTTTCTGAGAAATTAAAAGGGAGAGGATTTACAGAAAGGTAAAGAAGTTTCTCTTAAGATGTTTGATGAAAATACAAGGAAAACAGCATATTTAGTGTTAGGGATGGAGAGCAAGCGTGGGGCAACTAGGGTTGAAAAGCAGAATGTACTTTTGCTCCCAGTTATACAATTATATTATAATTGGAATAGGAGTATTTTTGTATTGAATATCTAAGCCAATTGCTTGTTCTGAAACTTTTCTTTAAATGACTTTCATAGATTCTTCAGTTCTAAAATTCCAATGTGTAACAAAAGTGAACTATGTATCACCTACTATTCCAGAATTGTAGAATATCAATGCCCTCTCCCATTCCCACCCTTCAAAAAACTAAAAGGAAAGAAAAGCATTTCTCCAACACCTCACAGCGGATGCTTAACTCCTGGCAAGACATGCAAATCATATTCTCTAAAAAATATATACCGCTGCAAAGTTCAAGGCACTTATCCAGCATTCTCACAGGGTTCAAAGTAAAACTAAAAGATCAGGAGAGGAGTGGGGAGAGTGGTGAATCATTCTGGGTTCCCCATGATTAATGTATCACTTCAGTCACAGAACAAAATACAGAAATCTTTTAAGCAGATTTGCCTTTCCAGTGGCTCATTTGTTGCCCAAGTTGATGGCAGCAGAAACACAAGAAACACTCTTGTTAAGTCTGTATTCATTAATCACTTGCATTCACTCTTATAAAACAAAAACTAACAGAAGAAAAAAATATATTCAGTACCAGAGATTAAATAACCTTGTGTAGTCTCTTGAACTAAATTTTGATTCCTTAAGAAGTCTAATTACTTTCAGTTGTCATTAAAAAAAATAACCATATATATATATTTGTATATATTATCCTGTGATTTTACTTATGGCTTCTCTGCTGTATTGAAGATCTAGGAGCCTAAGAACCTTCTGTCCCCCAGGAATGGTGGCTCTAATGCAGCAGAAAGATTAAGAATAAGCCATCTGATCCTGCTACCCTTCACTGATCTGGACTATCCACGCTTCATTGTAAGCGTGTAATTTTGCTTCTGCAAATTCCAAATAGATTCAATTTCTTTAGTGTGATATACAATAGCAGCCCTCAGGTCAAAAGAACCACAGCTTTCATTCTTTTCTAGGTTTCTCTGGTATCTCTGTTCTTTGGCAGAGTCTGACAAAGTTTTCATGGAAGATGCAAGAGAATTTTGATTTCCTATTTCATAGTCCTTTGAGAGAAACACTAAAGCATCTTGACTGCTGGTGTCTGATTTTGCAGGTCACCTATATGACTGGGTTCCAAGGATAAGGCTCCACTTTCACCAGTAGTCCCAGGTTTTAGAATGCTACCCAGAACCTGAGGACTAGTCCATTTCCCAGCTCATAAGCCTTGGGAAACACAGGATGCTCGCTTCCTGAGGGGATTGTTGCAGCACCCTGTGAAACCAAAATGGCAGGATATTTCCCTTGAAATATCACCTCGTTACTTTATGATCTGATTGCTTCCCAATAACAGACCCAGGGCCAGTACTGCACTCATTTATAAATGATAAACCTCACTGGTTTCTGGAAGATATCTTCCAAGTTTTGCTGATCTGTCTGAGATGGCAGATCCACTTGTGTTGTGCTCAACAGCACAGTTTGCATATTTGAAGGGTAGATAAAGAGGATAGATTTAATTTGTTCAACACCTGCTGAACTGAAACATGTCCTGGAGAACTGAATCAGTCACAGAAGAGATGGGAGTATTAGCAACAGTAGTGAGCAGTGGCTGACCCCCTGGAAAATACCCATTGCATTAGTCCCTGTTAAAACAGGTTCACTAGAGAGGCCCAGAGCTGGGAGGAGAGGATGCCTTCAGAGGTGCAGAAACCAAAAATTATCATGGGAGGGACTTACATCTTTAAGGAATTGAGTCTCCTTAACCAAGAACAAGGCTTGCTGGGTCCTTCACTATTTTTGTGAAGTGAACTCCAAAAGTGACCAGAATCTACAAATAGCCTTAGAAATTACAAGATATCTGATTGATGATAGGGAAATGCCTGTGAAAGTGGAAGCTGCTATTGCACTTCAGGCTGATCAGCAATCAAGAAAAGTTAAGGAATACATCACACCATTTATTAGACCTGTAATGCAAGCTCTTCTTTATATTATAAGAGAACAGAAAACGATAGTCTTACCAATGTAATTCAGAAAATGATCTGCAAGTATAGTGAAGAAGTTACTCCTAATGCAATAAAAATGACACAACATTTGGCAATGACATTTAACCAAGTAATCCAAACTGGGCCAGATGAAGAAGGAAATGATGACAAAACAGTTACTGCTATGGGAATTCTGAGTACTACTGACACCATTCTTAGCGTAGTTAAAGATCATAAAGAGAGAACCCAGCAGCTTGAGAGGATCTGCTTACAGGTCATTGGTACTGTTTTACAACAGCATGTGTTAGAATTCTATGAGGAGATCTTCTCTTTAGCACAAAGTTTGACTTGTCAACAACTGTCTCCACAGATGTGGCAACTACTACCCCTTGTATTTGAGGTCTTTCAGCAAGATAGCTTTGATTACTTTACAGATATGATGCCTCTACTGCATAGTTATGTAACAGTTGATACAGACACACTTCTGTCTGATACCAAGTATCTTGAAATGAAATACAGTATGTGCAAAAAGTTTCTTACAGGAGTTGCAGGAGATGATGCAGAGTGTCATGCAGCAAAATTATTAGAGGTCATCATTCTACATTGCAAAGGGCTTGGCATTGATCAGTGCATTTCCTTATTCATTGAGGCAGCTTTAGAGAGACTGATGAGAGAAATTAAGACAAGTGAACTTCGAACAATGTGCCTGCAGGTTGCCATTGCAGCTTTGTATTACAATCCATACCTACTGCTCGATACTTTAGAAAATCTTTGCTTCCCTAATAATATTGAATCATTTACAAATCATTTCATTACACAGTGGCTTAATGACATTGATTTTTTCTTGGGGCTTCGTGACAGAAAGATGTGTGTTTTGGGTCTTTGTGCTCTTATCGCTATGGAACAAATACCACAAGTTTTAAATCAGCTTTCTGGACAGATTTTGCCAGCTTTTATCCTTTATTTAATGGATTAAAAAGAGCATATGCCTGCCTTGCAGAACATGAGAATGAAAGTGATGATGATGAAGCTGAAGATGGTGATGGAACTAGGCAATGATGAAGATGATACTGATGAAGACGGACAAGAATATTTGGAGATTCTAGCTAAACAAGCAGGTGAGGATGGAGATTAAAAAGATTGAGATGAAGATGCTGCTGAGAAAAATGCTCTAGAAGGCTATTCCACAATCACTGATGATGCAGATAAACCTGTTGATGAGTATCAGATATTTAAAGCTATATTCAAACTATTCAAAGTTGTAATCCTGTATGATATCAGGCTCTGACTCATGGTCTTAAGAAGAACAAAGAAAACAGTTACACGATATAGCAACTCTGGCAGATCAAAGAAGAGCAGCCCATGAATCCAAAATGATTGAAAAGCATGGAGGATACAAATTCAATGCTCCAGTTGTGCCAAGTTCTTTCAATTTTGGAAGCCCAGCACCAGGGATGAATTGAGTTATCACTTTCTTTCCTGCTGTGTGATTGTAGTGAAGAGCTTGTGCTCTTCCTAGTAGCGGTTCCAGAACTGGTTCATGTTATTTACTCTAAACTAATTGATCAATAGATTGAAAAAAAAAACCCAGGAGGTGGGACCTGATCATGCAACCTGGCACTGGAAAACATACCAGAGGGATTTTGGTTGGGGAGGGAGGGTGACTTGGAGGATATTTTCTTTATTTTTTTAAGAAACTAAGATCCCGACTCTGAAGCATCAAATGACAGTGTGGATATATACAAACAAGAGATATCATGAAGGCAGCTTTTCTTTTTCTGAGGAAAAAATAGGCATGGGCTACAGGACTATGTAATATGTCTCATTTACAATATACACTCAAAGGTAGATGTACTTTTTACACCTATGTGTATTTGTTCAATTTCTCTCTCTTCCTCACCATGGATATCTAGTCTTTATAAGATAAGATAATCTGATAGCCTTATTCAAACGTCATCATTTTCATTCATCAAAGATTGTTCCTATATAGATTGGACATTTATTGTAGCACTATATAACTGATTTAAATATCTGTAAATGAATTAGCACTTTCATATTGAAACAAGCCTGCTAGCTATGTATAAAATAGCAAAATGTTTGCTATTTGTAAATAGAAGGGATGTAATAGGGTGGGGTTTGGGGGAAATTTTGAGTTAATCTAAAAATGAAATAACAGTTTTGTACCTGGTGACTTTGTGGTAAACTCACCTCTGATAGTGACTTGAATTTGGTATGTAAAAGGGGTTAATGATAATTTCATTGCTGCTAAAAAATGGCAACATTCTCCATGTCCTGTTTTTTCTTAACTCTCAATGTACCAGTAGAAATTTGGATACAAGACCATACTGTAACAATTAAGAAAGGCTATCTTATCTGAAGCATGTAAATTCGATATAAAGTTCTACTCTTAAAAGAGTAGATTGAAGAGTGTGGCTAAACATCTATATATGTAATCTATTAAAAGAAATTAATTTGGCAAAAAAAAAAGCAGTTTCATTAGAAAAACTGGCAGAAGTCACAGATTTCAGCACAGACATAGGGACCCAGGATAACTGACTTGAAGAGCGGGTTTGAGCTTCTCCAGCAGATGACAAAGAAGATGAAGTTTAAGATGGAGACACAGAAGAATTCTGTACAGTTTTGTTGAGGTTTTCCTTAATTTTGCTTGCATAACTTATTTTAGGAACTGTTTTAGCACTGCTGTTGTCCACTGGGGGTGGTTTAAATAGGGTCCATGAGTTCACCTTAGAGGCAACAGCTGAAGCATGCTTTCCTTTGGGCTGATCATCAAACTTTTTGCTGCTCACACCAGGTTTAACATTGGAGGTCTCCCAGCACATCATCCATGGTGGGTTTTCCTCAGCTTATTCCTCCAAGCCCAGATTCCTACTTCCAAGTGGGCTTAGAACCATCTACTTGACTTCCCTTTGTTCACTATAGTCAGGTTTGAAAGTTTCAAGTCCCTGTTTTAAATTTGGGACACTGATCTCTTCTTGCATTGTTTTGTCCTGAACAAAATTAAGGTTTTCACAACCCTTGGCACTATTGTACCTAGCTTTCCTTTTTTAGGAGTGATATATCTGCTCTCAGATCCATTACCATCATTATCTGCCCCTTTGTCCATATAACCAAATGGTTATAATATTTATCACAACACCATCTGGAAATGCTACAGCATCGGTCATGTCTACAGACTGGTTCTCTCCAGATTTAATTTTGAAAGACGTCCCATTCATTTTGTCCATATTGTTCCTCTGAATGAAATTTTTGGTTTTAATTCCTGCTTTTCCAAAGATGCTGGCCTTCACAGTCTACTTCAGATTAGTGTTTACAATTAGTGTTTTACAATTTTGCTGGTTGCCATTGAGGACCCTGGAAATAGGGTTAGCTTCATCAGAACCCAGGCTCTTTAAAGATATTTCTCTTTCTCCAGATTACCATTTAGTTCACCATCGTCTGTTTTCTTCTTTGTCATTTACTGGTGTTGCTGGAGGGCATGTTTCTGTTCATGTTTCAGTGGCTTTGACTGGGCCTTGGGGCTGCCCTCAGCTTCATGCTGCAGGTACTGGTGAGGCTGCTAGTGATGGTGGTGGTGGTGGTGGTGGTGGTTGTGTCTGTGGTGGTAGAAAAGATAATGGTGGTGGTGGTGTAACAGCAGCAGCTGCTGCTGCTGCGGGTGATGATGTGGATGGTGGTGGCTGTGATGGTGTTGAGGTGCTGGATGGCTGGGCTTCTCCTCCACTGAAAGCAGCTGGGACTCCCCAGCTGAGGCTGCTGGCTGCTGCACTGTCAGGATCTCTCATACTATCTTTTTTTAAATGTAATTTTATTGAGATATATTCACACACCATAAATCCATCCAAAGTATACAATTGATGGTTCATAGTAACTTCACATAGTTGTGCATTCATCACTGTGATCATTTTTAGAACATTTGCATTACTCCAGAGAAAGAAATAAAATGAAAAAAGGAAACTCCACACATTCCATACACTTTACCCCCCACCCCATTGACCCCTAGTATTGTACTCTATACAATTTTTTTTAATCATCATTTTATTCAGATATATTCACATACCACGCAGTCATACAAAACAAATTGTACTTTCGATTGTTTACAGTACCATTACATAGTTGTACATTCATCACCTAAATCAATCCCTGACATTAGCACACACACAAAAATAACAAGAATAATAATTAGAGTGAAAAAGAGCAATTGAAGTAAAAAAGAACACTGGGTACCTTTGTCTGTTTGTTTCCTTCCCCTACTTTTCTACACATCCATCCATAAACTAGATAAAGTGGAGTTTGGTCCTTATGGCATTCCCAATCCCATTGTCACCCCTCATAAGCTACATTTTATACAACTGTCTTCGAGATTCATGGGTTCTGGGTTGTAGTTTAATAGTTTCAGGTATCCACCACCAGCTACCCCAATTCTTCAGAACCTAAAAAAGGTTGTCTAAAGTGTGCGTAAGAGTGCCCACCAGAGTGATCTCTCGGCTCGTTTTGGAATCTCTCTGCCACTGAAGCTTATTTCATTTCCTTTCACATCCCCCTTTTGGTCAAGAAGATGTTCTCCATCCCACGATGCCGGGTCTACATTCCTCTCCGGGAGTCATATTCCACGTTGCCAGGGAGATTCACTCCCCTGGGTGTCTGGTCCCACGTAGGGGGGAGGGCAGTGATTTCACCTTTCAAGTTGGCTTAGCCAGAGAGAGAGGGCCACATCTGAGCAACAAGAGGCATTCAGGAGGAGACTCTTAGGCACAAATATAGGGAGGCCTAGCCTCTCCTTTGCAGCAACCGTCTTCCCAAGGGTAAAACTTATGGTAGAGGGCTCAACCCATCAAACCACCAGTCCCCTATGTCTGTGGTCATGTTAGCAACCATGGAGGTGGGGTAGGCGAATACCCCTGCATTCTCCACAGGCTCCTCAAGGGGGCAACTACATCTTTTTTTTTTTTTTCCTTGTTTGTCTTTTTCTTTTCTTTTTTTTTTTTTAACTTTCCCTTCTTTTTAAATCAACTGTATGAAAAAAAAAGTTAAAAAGAAAACAAACATACAATAAAAGAACATTTCAAAGAGACCATAACAAGGGAGTAAGAAAAGACAACTAACCTAAGATAACTGCTTAACTTCCAACATGTTCCTACTTTACCCCAAGAAAGTTACATAATATAGCAACATTTCAGTGAACTTGTTCCTACTACCTCCATCAGAAATTAACAGACCATAGTCATTCTGGGCATCCCCAGAACGTTAAATAGCTTATCTGTTCTTCTTGGATTATTGTTCCCCCTTCCTTAATTGCTCTCTACTGCTAGTTCCCCTACATTCTACATTATAAACCATTGTTTTACATTTTTCAAAGTTCAAATTAGTGGTAGCATATAATATTTCTCTTTTTGTGCCTGGCTTATTTCGCTCAGCATTATGTCTTCAAGGTTCATCCATGTTGTCATATGTTTCACCAGATCGTTCCTTCTTACTGCCGCGTAGTATTCCATCGTGTGTATATACCACATTTTATTATCCACTCATCTGTTGAAGGACATTTGGGTTGTTTCCATCTCTTGGCAATTGTGAATAATGCTGCTATGAACATTGGCGTGCAGATATCTGTTCGTGTCACTGCTTTCCGATCTTCCGGGTATATACCGAGAATTGCAATCGCTGGATCGAATGGTAGCTCTATATCTAGTTTCCTAAGGAACTGCCAGACTGACTTCCAGAGTGGCTGAACCATTATACAGTCCCACCAACAATGAATAAGTGTTCCAATTTCTCCACATCCCCTCCAGCATTTGTAGTTTCCTGTTTGTTTAATGGCAGCCATTCTAACCGGTGTTAGATGGTATCTCATTGTGGTCTTAATTTGCATCTCTCTAATAGCTAGTGAAGCTGAACATTTTTTCATGTGTTTCTTGGCCATTTGTATTCCTCTTCAGACAACTGTCTTTTCATATCTTTTGCCCATTTTATAATTGGGTGGTCTGTACTATTGTCATTGAGTTGTAGGATTTCTTTGTATATGCAAGATATCAGTCTTTTGTCAGATACATGGTTTCCAAAAATTTTTTCCCATTGAGTTGGCTGCCTCTTTACCTTTTTGAGAAATTCCTTTGAGGTGCAGAAACTTCTAAGCTTGAGGAGTTCCCATTTATCTATTTTCTCTTTTGTTGCTTGTGCTTTGGGTGTAAAAGTCTAGGAAGTGGCCTCCTAATACAAGGTCTTGAAGATGTTTTTCCTACATTATCTTCTAGGAGTTTTATGGTACTTTCTTTTATATTGAGATCTTTGGTCCATTTTGAGTTAATTTTTGTGTAGGGGGTGAGGTAGGGGTCCTCTTTCATTCTTTTGGATATGGATATCCAACTCTCCCAGCCCCATTTGTTGAAAAGACCATTATGGCTCAGTTCGGTGACTTTGGGGGCCTTATCAAAGATCAGTCGGCCATAGATCTGAGGGTCTATCTCTGAATTCTCAATTCGATTCCATTGATCTATATGTCTATCTTTGTGCCAGTACCATGCTGTTTTGGCAACTGTGGCTTTATAATAAGCTTCAAAGTCAGGGAGTGTAAGTCCTCCCACTTCGTTTTTCTTTTTTAGAGTGTCTTTAGCAATTCGAGGCATCTTCCCTTTCCAAATAAATTTGATAACTAGCTTTTCCAAGTCTTGTAAAGTAGGTTGTTGGAATTTTGATTGGGATTGCATTGAATCTGTAGATGAGTTTGGGTAGAATTGACATCTTAATGACATTTAGCCTTCCTATCCATGAACATGGAATTTTTTTCCATCTTTTAAGGTCCCCTTCTATTTCTTTTAGTAGAGTTATGTAGTTTTCTTTGTATAGGTCTTTTACATCTTTGGTTAAGTTTATTCCTAGGTACTTGATTTTTTTAGTTGCTATTGAAAATGGTATCTTTTTCTTGAGTGTCACTTCCGTTTGTTCATTTCTAGCATATAGAAACATTACTGACTTATGTGCATTAATCTTGTATCCCGCTACTTTGCTAAATTTGTTTATTAGCTCTAGTAGGTGTATCGTTGATTTCTCAGGGTTTTCTAGATATAAGATCATATCATCTGCAAACAATGACAGTTTTACTTCTTCTTTTCCAATTTGGATGCCTTTTATTTCTTTGTCTTGCCAGATTGCCCTGGCTAGCACTTCCAGCACAATGTTGAATAACAGTGGTGACAGCGGGCATCCTTGTCTTGTTCCTGATCTTAGAGGGAAGGCTTTCAGTCTCTCACCATTGAGTACTATGCTGGCTGTGGGTTTTTCATATATGCTCTTTATCATGTTGAGGAAGTTTCCTTCAATTCCTACCTTTTGAAGTGTTTTATCAAAAACAGATGTTGGATTTTGTCAAATGCTTTTTCAGCATCTATTGAGATGATCAATTGATTTTTCCCTTTCGAGTTTTAATGTGTTGTAATACATTGATTGTTTTTCTTATGTTGAACCATCCTTGCATGCCTGGAATGAACCCCACTTGGTCATGGTGTATGATTTTTTAATGTGTCTTTGGATTCGATTTGCAAGTATTTTGTTGAGGATTTTTGCATCTATATTCATTAGGGAGATTGGCCGGTAGGTTGGTAGTTTTCCTTTTTTGTAGCATCTTTGCCTGGTTTTGGTATTAGATTGATGTTAGCTTCATAAAATGAGTTAGGTAGTGTTCCATTTTTTTCAATGTTTTGAAAGAGTTTGAGTAAGATTGGTGTCAGTTCTTTCTGGAAAGTTGGTAGAATTCCCCTGTGAAGCCATCTGGCCCTGGGCATTTATTTGTGGGAAGATTTTTGATGACTGATTGGATCTCTTTGCTTGTGATGGGTTGGTTGAGGTCTTCTATTTCTTCTCCGGTCAGTCTAGGTTGTTCATATGTTTCCAGGAAATTGTCCATTCTTCTACGTTATCCAGTTTGTTGCCATACAGTTGTTCATTAATATCCTCTTATAATTTTTTTAATTTCTTCAGGATCTGCAGTTATGTCACCTTTTTCATTCATTATTTTGTTTATATGGGTCTTCTTTCTTTTTGATTTTGTCAGTCTAGCTAGGGGCTTGTCAATCTTGTTGATCTTCTCAAAGAACCAACTTTTGGTGATATTTATCCTCTCTATTGTTTTTTTGTTCTCTATGTCATTTATTTCGCTTTAATCCTTGTTATTTCTTTTCTTGTACTTGGTTTGGGATGGTTTGCTGTTCATTTTCTAGCTTCTTCAGTTGATCCATTAGTTCTTGATTTTGGCTCTTTCTTCCTTTTTAATATATGCGTTTAGTGCTATAAATTTCCCCCTTAGCACTGCTTTTGCTGCATCCCATAGGTTTTGGTATGTTGTGTTCTCATTTTCATTCGTCTCTATATATTTAGCAATTTCTCTTGCTATTTCTTCTTTATCCCACTGATTGTTTAGGAGTGTGTTGTTTAACCTCCAGGTATTTGTGAATTTTCTAAGTCTCTGATGGTTATTGACTTCTAATTGTATTCCATTGTGGTCAGAGAATGTGCTTTGAATAATTTCAATCTTTTTAAATTTATTGAGGCTTGTTTTATGTCCCAGCATATGATCTATTCTGGAGAAAGTTCCGTGAGCACTAGAAAAGTATGTGTATCCTGGTGATTTGGGATTGTAATGTCCTGTAGATGTCTGTTAAATCTAATTCATTTATCAGATTGTTTAGGTTTTCAATTTCCCTTATTGGTCTTCTGTCTGGTTGATCTATCTATAGGAGAGAGTGATGTGTTGAAGTCTCCCACAATTATTGTGGAAACATCAATTGCTTCCTTTAGTTTTTGCCAGTGTTTCTCTCATGTATTTTGTGGCACCTTGATTGGGTGCATAGACATTACGATTGTTATTTCTTCTTGCTGAATTGCCCCTTTTATAGTATGTAGTGGCCTTCTTTGTCTCTCAAACATCCCTGCATTTGAAGTCTATTTTATCTGAGATTAATATTGCTACACCTGCTTTCTTTTGGCTGTAGCTTGCATGAAATATTTTTTTCCATCCTTTCACTTTCAGTTTCTTTGTGTCCCTGTGTCTAAGATGAGTCTCTTGTATGCAACATATTGATGGTTCATTTTTTTTGATCCATTCTGCGAATCTATATCTTTTAATTGGGGAGTTTAATCCATTTACATTCAACGTTATAACCGTGAAGGCGTTTCTTGAATCGGCCATCTTATCCTTTGGTTTATGTTTGCCATATTTTTCCCTCTCTCTATTAATATCCTTTATTGTACCCATACCGAATCTCTTTAGTACTGAACCTTTCTCCAAGTCTCTCTGTCCTGTCTTTGTTTCTCTGTCTGTAGGGCTTCCCTTTAGTATCCTCCAGTAGGGCAGGTCTCTTGTTAGCAAATTCTCTCAGCATTTCTTTGTCTGTGAAAAAATTTAAGCTCTCCCTCAAATTTGAAGGAGAGCTTTGCTGGATAAAGTATTCTTGGCTGGAAATTCCTCTCACTCAGAATTTTAAATATATCGTGCCACTGCCTTCTTGCCTCCATGGTGGCTGCTGAGTAGTCACTACTTTAGTCTTATGCTGTTTCCTTTGTATGTGGTGAATTGCTTTTCTCTTGCTGCTTTCAGAACTTGCTCCTTCTCTTCTATGTTTGACAGTGTGATCAGTATATGTCTCGGAGTGGGTTTTTTTGGATTTATTCTATTTGGAGTTCGCTGAGCATTTATGATTTGTGTATTTATGTTGTTTAGAAGATTTGGGAAGTTTTCCCCAACAATTTCTTTGAATACTCTTCCTAGACCTTTACCTTTTTCTTCCCCTTCTGGGACACCAATGAGTCTTATATTTGGACGTTTCATATTATCTATCATATCCCTGAGGTCCATTTCGATTTTTTCAATTTTTTCCCCATTCTTTCTTTATGCTTTCATTTTCCATTCTGTCATCTTCCAGGTCACTGATTCGTTGTTCAACTTCCTCTAGTCTTGTACTATGAGTGTCCAGAATCTTTTTAATTTGGTCAACAGTTTCTTAATTTCCATAAGATCATCCATTTTTTTTATTTAGTCTTGCAATGTCTTCTTTATGCTCTTCTAGGGTCTTCTTGATTTCCTTCATATCCCGTACTATGGTCTCATTGTTCATCTTTAGTTCTTTGAGTAGCTGCTCTAGGTGCTGTGTCTCTTCTGGTCTTTTGATTTGGTTGCTTGGGCTTGGGTTATCCATATCGTCTGGTTTTTTTCATATGCTTTATAATTTCTGTTGTTTTTGGCCTCGTGGCATTTGCTGAACTTGATAGGGTTTTCTTTTAGGGTTTGTAGACCTACTGAAGTCCTTATCTCTAATTATCAGATCTACAGCTTCGTGGAGTACACTTTTCTCTAACTAACCAGCAGGTGGCGTCCACGAGCCACATGTTCTCCACAAGCCAGTTCTCCCCTGCTTAGCCTTTTTGGTGAGTGGGGGAGTGAGTCTTGTGGGGCCCAATTGGTGTGTACCAAGCTTGCGTGTGTAGTGGTGTTGCCTGCCCCTGTATGTGGGGCGTGTTTCTGGGCAGTCGGGGAGGGGGGGTGGCCCCTAACAATCAAATATCCCTGATGATCCTAGAGTTTTAAAGCTGCTGCAATAGTCTAATCCTTCAGTTCAGTCCTGCCACAGTTTGTCTCTGCCACTGACCCACAAGTCTTTGGTATTGGCGTATGGCTCCTGAGACTTGCAAGTGGGCCCCATCTTCCAGGCTGTGCACCCCGGGTCCTCTGTTGAGGGATGACTGTGCTATGTCACAGGTGAGTGCCGTCCCCCCAGGGCAGTTGTGGGCTGCTGGGCTGTGTAGGGAGGCTCCCAGTCTGCTCAAATGATGGCTGAATGGGGCTTTGTTAATTCACACTGCTCCACCTTCCCAGCTCTAGGACAATCAGCTGAGGTTGCAGGGAAGGCTAATGTCCACGCCCAGTTTTGTGGTGTGTGCCTGTATTTGAAGCACTTCCGTCACACTGGGTTGTCTGGGGCAGTCTGGGCTATGGGGCTGGCGATGGGCAGGAGTGTTTCCTGTCCACCAGGATGGTGGCTGTGAGCGGACACCCCCCTTTTCTTGGGAAGTTGTGTTGTTTAGTGAATTTTCTCAGCCACTGGATTATTGCCTTTTGTCTCAGAGCTCTCTTAGTTCTGCTCTGACTTGACGTGCCCAAATTGCAATTCTTTGAAGCTTTCTGTATTGGGCTTCTTAGAGTAATTGTTTTAGAAAAAGAAAAAAGGATTTAAAAAAACAAAACAAAACAAAAAAAACGGCCCTCCTCAGAGAATCTAATGGGTTATTGAAATGCTAATAGACAAAGCAACCAGGGTCATTAAGGAAAGGTCCACAGGGCAGAGAGATCAGCTTTCTTCGGGATTTGCATATGCGCCTCAGGGCCTGAGCTCGGGCTTGAGCTCTGCCCTTCCCCCTTCTATGTCACCAGAACTCCAAAATCTTCCGCTTTTATTTTGGAGTTTTTCGTGTTGTTTTTTTTTCTATGCCTGTCTCCTCTCTGCTGGGCTGGCTGCTCTCAGAGTCTCTGGTGTCTGGTCTCAGTCTATCTATGGTTGGAGTTGAATCAGTAGAATGAGGTTTCCGATAAGAGCAGCCACTGCAGTTCTCCCTTCTCCTTCCCGGAGCTGACAGCCCCTCCTCCCCCGGGACTGAGCCTGGCAGGGAGGGGCACGGGTCCCCTGGCCGCAAAAACTTACAGATTTCGCTGATCTCAGCAGTTCCACGTTTCATGAGTGTTGTATGAAGTATGCCCAAAGTCAGATTGCTCTGTGGTGTCCAGTCCACGCCGTTCCTGGCTTTTTACCTACTTTCCTGGAGGAGTAACTAAACTTACAGCTCACCAGTCTGCCATCTTCACTCTATACAATTTTAAGATTTATAATAAAGGGAGGTTAACTAAGACAGTGTAGTATTGTCAGAGATAGATATATAGATCTGTGGAACAGAATAAAACATCCAGAAGTAGATCCATACAAACATGGTAACTGACTATTGGATTACAGTTCAACAATTTCCAGTATTTCCTTCTAGCTATTCTAATACACTAGAAGCTAAAAAAAATCTCTATATAATGAGTCAGTAGTCTTAATCATTTATTAAATCCTAATTTCTCAGTTATACCTCCACCCTCTCATATAATCTTTCTGTCAATCTTCAGAGATATCTGGGCAATGAACATTTTAACTTCTTCATGCTGGAAAGGGTTGTTGACCTTATAGGGTAGAGGAATGAAACTGGTTGATGTTCTTGGAGAGACTGGTACCTCTGGGTTTCAGTGTTTATCTGGCATAGGAAAATCTGGAGGCCTTTAAGTTTCTGAAAAGATAAACTTACTAGGTTAAACAGTTATAGAGTCTTAGATAGAGCCCAGGGTATTCTTTAGGGTTTTCAGGAATACTGTTGATTGGGACTTGGCATGCTGTGGTTTTAGCTTGCATAAGAGTAACCTCCAGAATGACCGCTCATCTCTATTTGAAATCTCTTAGTCATGGAAGCTTTATTTTGTTCCGTTTCTTTTCCTCTTTTTAGTCAAGAAAGTATACTCAATTCAATGATGCAAGGACCAAGCTCATCCCTGGGAATCATGCCCCACATTGCCAGGGAGACTTAAGCCCCTGGGAGTCATGTCCCATGAAGAGGGGAGAGTAGTGAGTTTATTTGCAGAGTTGACTTAGAGAGAGAGGCCACATGTGAGCAAAGAGGTCTCTGGGGGTGATAATATTGTATGATTCCACTTATATGAAATATATCGAATAAGCAAATCATAGAGACAGAAAGTAGACTCAAATTTACCAAGTTCCCAGGGAGGGAGGAATGAGGAATTATTGCTTAATGGTTACAGAGTTTCTGTTTGGTGTGATGAAAAATTTTGGTAATGGATGGTGATGATGGTAGCACAACATTGTTAATGTAATTAATGCCACTGAATTGTACACTTAAAATGGTTATAATGGCAAATTTTATGCTATAACTATGCTACCACAATAAAATTTAGTCATAGTTATAAGTAGGCTTAGTTTCATAAGGGCAAGCCTCAAGATCAAGGACTTGGTTTATTAAATTGGGAGTCCCTAATGGTTGAGAGAATATCAGGAATACCTAAAGTGGGGAAGTTTAATAGTTCCATATTTTCCCCAGTCCCTCAAGAGGACTTTGCAAATATTTTTAATTTTCTGCCCAAAATACTCTGGAATGTATCAGGGTATTATGTTAACCTGTACAGAATAACAAGATCTCATTCCCTATTCTAGGTTCCATGCAGTTTGTTTAATAAACTGATGAGACAGGTTAGATTAGATGGTGTGCTTCAGAAAATTAAATTTTGGACCAAATAAACATCTCTTCCTTTGGTCTCATACAGAAGTTGAAGTTTTAAAATAGACAATATCATCCTTTATTCTGTATTCTGATTTACTTTAGTCCCAACCAGAACCATTTCATTCACATCTCTAATAGAAATCTGATGTTTTTTTCAGCTTCTTTAAAAGTTTCTGTATGGAGTAAAGCTGACTTTCAGAGCTGCAAAACTCTAACTCTCAGCTTCAGGTGTCACACAGATAGGTTTCAGGTGTCACACAAATACCCAGTGTTACCAGGTTATATTCAAAGAGCCCAGCATCTCAGAATATAGAAATAACAGTTAAAACTTAGGAATAAATGTGATGGCAATAAAAGTTTACAATCTAGGAAATTTTACAATGAGCCCTATTGCACATTCTGTACTCCTTAATCATCAATGCCCAATCTCTGCTCACTTTCTACCCCTGAAAACCCATGCTCATGAATTCAATTCTCAGTTTGCTATTATAGTTAGTTTATATCTGTGAGACCATACAATATTTGTCCTTTTGTCTCTGACTTATTTCACTCAACATAATGTCTTCAAGATCCATTCACCTCGTTGCCAGCCACACAACTTCATTCCTTCCTGCAGCTGCTCAATATTCTATTGTTTGCTATACCACAGTTCACCATTCTGTTCATCAGTCGATGTACCCTTAGGCCACCCTCCATACATTGTAATCATGAATAATGTCACCATAAACATCAGTGTGCAAATGTCTATTCATGTCCCTGCTTTCAGTTCTTCCAAGCACATACCTAATAACGGGAGTTGCAGAATCATATGGCAACCTTATACTTAGCTTCCTGTAGAACCACCACCACATTGCCCTTTAGAAGGGCTGCACTATTGTACCTCCCAACCAACAATTAATAGGCATCTCTCTCTCTCTCTCTCTCTCTCTCCACATCTTCTCCAGCACTTGCATCTTTCTGTTTATTTTTAAACAGTTTATTCACATGCCATACAATACATCCTAAGTGTACATTTATTGGCTCCCAGTATAATAACATTAGTTATGCATTCACCACCACAATCTACATGAGAACATTTCCACTTCTTCCACAAAGAAAGAAGAAGAGGAAAAGAAAAAAATACAAACAACAGCAAAAAGAATCCCATACCCCTTCCTTATATCCCGCTGTGATTGACATTTAAATTTGGTATATGTCTTTGTTACAATTAATGAAAGATCACTACAATATTACTGTTAACCATAGACCCTAGTCTGCATTAATTGTATTTTTCCCATATATCATCCCATGTTTAACAATTTCCAATGATGACATTCACTTGTTATCCCTCATATAAAAACTTTCTTATATTTGTACATTTAATCATCATCATCATCCACTCTAGGTTTCACTAAGTTATACAGTCCCAGTTTTTATCCCCTATCTTTCCCTCTGGTGTCATACATGCCCCAAACCTTCCTCTTTCAACCATACTACCATCAGCTTTGTTCAGTGTACTTACAATATTGGGCTACCATCAGGTAGTATTGTGCTATCCATTTCTGGATATTTACAATGAATCCTGTTCAAAATTCTTTACTCCTTCCTCATCAAATGCCCAATCTCTATCCTCTTTCTATCTCCTGATAACCCATGTTCTCAACTTGAACTCTTGGAGTTTGCTCATTAATGTTAGTTCATAATAGTAAGACCATACAGAATTTTCATTTTGTTTCTGGCTTATTTTACTAAACATAATGTCCTCAAATTTCATCCACATTGTTGCATGTGCCATGACTTTATTCCATTTTACAGCTGCATAATAGCCATCATATGTATGTGCCACAGATTGTTTATCCACTCATCCACTGATGGACATTTGGGCTGTTCCATCTCTTGGCTGTCATGAAAAGTGCTGCTATAAACACCAGCTTACAAATGTCTGTTTGTGTCTTAGCTTTCAGTTCTTCTGAGTATATACCTAGTAATAGAATTGCAGGATCATACGGCAAATTCTATACTTAGCTCCCTGAGTAACTGCCAACTGCCTTCCAGAGTGGCTGCACAATTCTACAGTCCCACCAACAGTGAATAAGTGTACCTATTTCTCCACATTGTATCCAGCACTTGTAGATTTCTGTTTTTTTTTGATAGTAGCCATTCTAGTAGTTGTGAGATGATATTTCACTGTGGTTTTGATTTGCATTTTCCTAATAGCTAGTGAAGTTGAGCATATTTTCATATGTTTTTGAGCCACTTGTATTCCTTCTTTGGAAAAGTGTCTATCTATGTCTTTGACCATTTTTTAATGCAGTTTTATTGAGATATATTCACATACCATAAATCATACAAAGTGTACAATAGGTTGTTCACAGTATCATCATATATTGTGCATTCATCATCACAGCCAAATAAAAGTAAAAAAGAAGACCTAAAACATCTCATACTCCTTTCCCCCTGCCATTATTAATTTACTTTTTGTACCCCTTTTATCTACTTATCTGTCCTTACCCTGGATAAGGGAGTGTGAGCCACAAGGTTTTCACAATCACACAGTCACACCATATAAGGTACATAGTTATACAATCATCTTCAAGAATAGAGGCTACTGGATTGTGGTTCAACAGTTTCAGGTATTTCTTTCTAGCTATTCTATACACTAAAAACTAAAATGGATATCTCTATAATGCATAAGAATAACCTCCAGAATGACCTCAACTCCATTGAAATCTCTCAGCCACTGATACTTCATTTTGTTCATTTCTCTTCCTCCTTTTGGTCCAGAAGTCTTTCTCAATCCTATGATGCCAGGTCCATGCTCATCCCCAGGAGTCATGCCCCACACTGCCAGGGAGATTTATACCCCTGGGAGTCATGTCCCCCATAGAGGGATGGCAGTGAGATTGCCTGCAGTGTTGGCTTAGAGAGAGAGGCCACATATGAACAATGAAAGACGTTCTCTGGGGGTGACTCTTAGGCACAATTATAAGTAGGCTTAGCCTCTTCTATTTAGTAACATGCTTAATAGGAGCAAGCCCCAAGATCTAGAGCTTGGCTTACTGAATTGGTAGTCCCCAATACTTTGTGAGAATATCAGGAATTCCCAGGTGGGGAAGTTTAATATTTCCAGTTATCCCTAGTCCCTCAAGGGAGCTTTTTCAAATACTTGTTTATTCTCTGCAGAAATTACTCTGTTGATGTATTAGGGTTTCATGCGACCTGTACAAACAAACCAGTTCTCAGCCCCTATTCAAGGTTCCATGTAATTATGGTATTTGAATAAACTGACCCATACAATTAAATTATATAGCATGCTAGAGAAAATATAGATCCTGCACCAAATAAACATCTCTTCTTTTGGTCTCACACAGAAGTTGAAGTTTTAAAACACAGTCAATATCATCCTTTTCCATTTAGTCTGGCTCATCTTAGTCCTACCAAGTCCATTTCATTCATATCTCTGATTGAACTCTGATTTCTTTTTTAAACAGGTTTACAATTTTTCTGAATGGGGCAATGCTGACATTCATAGCTGCCGAACTCTGGAGTCCCAGGTGTTACAGAGATACCCAATGTTCCAGGGGACTGACCAGTTCTATGCAAACAGCTCAACATCTCAGAATTAGAAATAACCATTACAACTCATGAATAGATGTGACTGCTGTAAGAGCTTATAATCTAGGAACCTTTACCATAAGCCTTCCCCTGATAACCTATGCTCTCAGATTCAATTCTCAGAGTTTGCACATTATAGTTAGTCCATATTAGTGAGGTGTTACAATGTTTGTCTTTTCAATTCTGGCTTATTTCATTCAACATACTGTCCTCAAGGTCCATTCACCTAGTTGCATACCTCACAACTTCATTCCTTCTTGCTTTTTGTTTTTTTACCAAATACTATTCCATTTTCAACACTCTGCATGGTTGTCATTCATCTGTTCTCCCACATGTAAAAACATTTTTATCTTTTGTACATCTAGCAACAGTCATTGGCCCACTCCTGTTTTTGCCAGTGTAGTTAAAATACTGTGCTACCATCACATAGTATTATGCTATCTATTTCTGGATCTATGCAATCAATCCTGTTGAACCTTCTGTATTCCTTCAGTATCAAATACCTGGTCTGCAACCTCTTTCTATCCCCTGTTAACTTGTGTTCTCAGTGTTAACTCCCAAATTTCACTCATCAATTTTAGTTCATAACAGTGAATCCATACAGTATCTGTTCTTTTGTTCTGGCTAATTTCACTCAATATAATGTCTACTGTCTACCATTTTGCCTTTTGGATTTTATATGTCATATATTATTTCATTTTTAATTTTTTTCTCTCTCTTTTTACCCTTACTGATGTTCTTCATTTCTACACTCTTCTCCAAAGCTCTCTCTCCTGTCTTTTCCTGTCTGCTTGTAGTACTCCCTTTAGTATTTCATGCAGAGCATGTATATGTCACAAACTCTCAGTGACTGTTTGTCAGAAAATATTTTAAATTCTCCCTCATATTGAAGGACACTTTTGCCTGATGTTTTAGTCTGCTAATGCTGCCGGGATGCAAAATACCAGAAATGGATTGGTTTTTTATAAAGGGGTTTATTTGGTTACAAAGTTACAGTCTTAAGGCCATAAAGTGTCCAAGGTAACACATCAACAATTGGGTACCTTCACTGGAGGATGGCCAATGGCATCCAGAAACCTCTGTTAGCTGGGAAGGCATGTGGCTGGCATCTGCTTCAAGTTCTGGTTCAAAATGTCTTTCTCCCAGGACGTTCCTCTCTAGGCCACAGCTCCTCTTCCAAAATGTCACTCTCAGTTGCTCCTGGGGTGTTTGTCCTCTCTAGCTTCTCCGGAGCAAGAGTCTGCTTTCAACGGCTGTCTTCAACTGTATCTCTTCTGCAGCTCCTCTCTCAGCTCATGATGTGTGTTCTTCAAAATGTCCCTCTTGGCTGTAGCAAGCTTGCTCCATCTGTCTGAGTTTATATAGTGCTCCAGCAAACCAATTGAGGCCCATGCTGAATGGGCGGGGTCACACCTCCATGGAAATATCCAGAGTTGTCACCCACAGTTGGGTGAGTCGCATCTCCATGGAAACATTCAATCAAAGAATTACAATCTAATCAACCACTAATACATCTGCCCACACAAGATTACATCAAAGATAATGGTGTTTGGGGGGACATAATGCATTCAAACTGGCACTCCTGATATAGAATTCTTGGTTGGCAGTTTTTCTCTTTCAATATCTTAAATATATCATACCACTGCCTTCTCACCTCCATGGTTTCTACTGAGAAATCTGCACATAGAGTTATTGAACTTCCCTTGTATGTGATGGATCACTTTTCTCTGTTGCCCTTCAGAATTCTCTCTTTGGTATTTGACATTTGATAATCTAATATTAAGTGTCATGGAGTAGGTCTACTCAGATATATTCTATTTTGTGTGTGCTGCACTTCTTAGATCTGTAATTTTATGCCTTTCATAAGAGATGGGAAATTTTCAGTGATTGTTTCCTCCATTATTATTCTTTCTGTCCCCTTTCCCTACCCTCCTTCTGGGGACACCCATGGCATGTATATTTATGTGGCTTCATATCATCATTCAATTCCCTGAGACCCTGCTCATACTTTTCCATTCTTTTCCCTGTTTTTTTGCGTGTAGGATTTCGGATGTTCTGTCCTATAGTTCATGAATTCTTTCTTTTGTGTCTTCAAATCTGCTCTTGTAAGTCTCCACTGAGTTTTTCTCTCTTTTCTTGTGCCTTTTATTTCCATAAGTTCTGCAAATTGTTTTTCCAAACTTTTGAGTTCTTCCTTATGTTCATCCAATATCTTCTTTATATCCTTCATCTCTTTTGCCATATCTTCCCTCAACTCATTGATTTGATTTTTTGAATTTATTTTTGCATATTTGTTTGAAGATTTCTAATTAGTTGTTTTCAACTCCTGTATCTCATATGAAGTGTAAGTTTGTTCCTTTGACTTGGCCATATCTCCTTTTTCCTAGTGTGATTCATAATTTTTTGTTGCCTAGGTATCTGGTTTCCTTGATTACCCCAATAGATTTTCCCAGACCAGATGGACCCAGGTCCCAGGAGGAGGCTGTTTTCAGTATCAGGTTTTCCTGAGGGTGAGAACCAGCAGATTGTCAGACTTCCCTGTGAGGCCTCTAGATGCCGTGCTTTTCCTATCTTGCCCAGCAGGTCGCACTTGTCAGCCCACAGCTCCCCACTGGCATAAAGAGGTGCAGTGCCTTTAATTTTCAGCCTACCTTGTCCTGCCAGGAGCCAACGGAGTTAGAAGCCATGCTTAAGCTGTTCTGTCCCCCACCTCAGGCCCTAGGGTCTGAATTGTTCTGAGGAGGGCAGCCACTTCAGCTAGGCCCTGCCCCCCATTTCTTAGGGAAGATAAGCCCTTTAGGGAATTATCTCCTACACTTGATTTCTTCCTTTTACTCTCGGACTATCTTAACTCCACCCTTGCCTCTGACTTTGCTGAATATTGAAAATACCTGAGGCTTTCTCTAATGAGCTACTTAGAATGAGAGCAAAAAGGGAAAAAAGAAAGAAATCCCCTTTACAGAGCCCCTTTACTGCACCCCCTGTTCACCAGTCAAGAACTGGAGTTGGTACCCAGTTCTGTTCCTCTTTTCTTGGAACACAGCCCTTTTGCAATATTCTGAGTTCAGCCGACTCTAAAGCCTCTGTTTTTATTTATGTATGTATTTCTTTTCCATCAGCCCTGCTGCCTCTCTGCCAGTAGAAACCTCTGGGTTCTTTTCCTATTTGCTCTGGATTTATCTGTGCTCATAGAATGTATTCAGTAGTCCAAATTTGTTAATACTGCTTCCTTTTCCCTCAGGGAAATATTCCAACTCAGCCTGCTGTGCCAGTGGAGAATGGGTGCCAGCTCCTCCAAGTTTGGATTGCTTTACTTACAGTTCTATGCTGCGATCTCAGCCATTCCACCCATTCTAGACTGGTGTACAATGTGCTTCTGGTCACAGAAGTCCCCCAAATTCTTGTTCCAGATTATTTACTAGTGTTTCCCAGGTATTTGCTAGTTGTTCTAGGGGACTAACTAAATTCCATACCTCCTTATGCTGTCATCTTGCCCTGCCCTCTCCCCCCTTTTGCCCATTTTTAAATTGGATTGTCTCTCTTTTTGTTTTTGAGTTGTAGGATCTTTATATATTCTGGAGATTAAGCCATTATCCAATATGTGCTTTCTGATTATTGTCTCCCATTGCATAGGTTGCCCTTTTACTTTCATGACTTAGTCCTTTGACACACAAAAGTATTCAGTTTTGAGGAGATCCCTTTTATTTATTTATTCTATCATTGCTCATGCTTTTGGTGTGTAAGGGTCTATGAAACCAACTCCTATCACAAGATCTTTAAGATATTTCCCTACATTTCCTTCTAAAAGCTTTATCATCTTAGCTCTAATGTTTAGGTTTTTGGTCCATTTTCAGGTAATTTTTGTACAAGTTTTGAGATAGGGGTCCTCTTTCACTCTTTTGGATATGGATATCCAGTTCTCCAAGCATGATTTGCTGAAGAGGCTGCTTCTGTCCAGTTTAGTCATCTTGACTGCCTTGTCAAAATCAATTTTCCCAAGAAGAAAGGGTCCACTTCTGAACACACAGCTTGATTGCACTGGTCATTATATATATCTTTATGCCAGTACCATGCTGTCTTGACCACCATAGCTTTGTAACATGCTTTAAAGTCAGGTAATGTGAGACCTCCCATTTCATTTTTCTTTCTCAAGACAGTTTTAACTAGGGTACCCTGCCCTGAGTCTCTTGTAGACAACATATAGATGGATCCTGATTTGTTTTTGTTTTTTTTATCCATTCTTCCAGTATAGTCTGTTTTTTTTATTGAGATTGTTCACATACCATAAAATATCCAAAGATCCAAAGTGTACAATCAATTGCCCATGGTACCATTATACAGATGTGCATCTATCACAGTTAATTTTTTTCAATTTTTAGAAAATTTTCATTACTCCACAAAAGAAATAAAGACACAGAAAAGTAAACTCAAATCATCCCATACCCCTAACCTACCCCCCTCCATTATTGAGTCATAGTATTGCTAAGTATATTTGTTACTGTTGATGAAAGAATGTTAAAATACTACTAACTGTAGTATATAGTTTGCAATAGGTATATTTTTTTTCCTATATGCCCCTCTATATTAGCTTCTAGGTATAGTGTCATACATTTGTTCTAGTTCATGAAAGAGATTTCTAATCTTTGTACAGTTAATCACAGACATTGTCCACCACAAGATTCACTGTTTTATACAGTCTCATCTTTTGACCTCCAACTTTCCTTCTGGTGACATACATGACTCTGAGCTTACCCTTTCCACCACGTTCACAGACCATTCAGCACTGTTAGTCATTCTCACAATGTGCTACCATCACTTCTGTCCATTTCCAAACATTTAAGTTCACCCTAGTTGAACATTCTGCTCATAATAAGCAACCGCTCCCCATTCTTTAGCTTTCATCCTATATCATGGTAACTTATATTTCACATCTATGAGTTTACATATTATAATTAGTTCATATCAGTGAGACCATGCAATATTTGTCCTTATGTGTCTGTCTTATTTCACTCAATATAGTGCCCTCAAGGTTTCTTCATCAACCATTTTTTTAAAGATGGTTTTGTTCACACACCATAATTCCATCCTAAGTAAACAATTGATGGTTCCCTGTATAGTCATGTATTCATATATTCACCACCGTTGCCACTATCTGTATAAGGACATCTCCATTTCTTCAACAAAGGAGGAGGAAGAGGTCAAAGAAGGTAGCGTGACAAGAGGAAAAGAAAAAAAGAAAGAGAAACAAAACAAAACATGACAGCTAGGAAGCAACAAAAGTTAAGACAGCATTAAACTAAAGTAGAATAAGGAGTCAGACACCATCACCAATGCCAAGAGTCCCATTACCCTTTCCCTATGTCCTCCCGATATGCATTTAGCTTTGGTATATTGCCAATGTTATATTAAGGAAGCATAATACACTGTTCTGTTAACTATAGTCTCTAATTTGCATTGATTGTATTTTTCCCCCAATCCCACCCCATTTTTTAACACCTTGCAATGCTGACATTCATTTGTTCTCCCTCATATAAAAACATATTTGTACCTTTTATCACAACTGTTGTACACCATAGGTTTCACTGAGTTATACAGTCCTGGGCTTTAACTTTCCTCTTTCCTTCTGGTGTCCCACCATGCTCCTAACCCTTCTTCTTTCAACCATACTTACACTCATCTCTGTTCAGTGTACTTATATTGCTGTGCTACTGTTTCCCAAAATTGTATTCCAAATGTCTCACCTCTGTCTTTTCCTTTCTGTCTGCAGTGCTCCCTTTGGTATTTCATGTAGAGCAGGTAACTTGTTCACAAACTCTGTCATTATTTGTCAGAGAATATTTTAAGCTCTCCCTCATAGTTGAAGGATAGATTTGCTGGATATAGGATTCTTGGTGGTTTTTCTCTTTCAGTATCTTAAATATGTCACCCCACTTCCTTCTTGCCTCCATGGTTTCTATTGAGAAATCTGCACATAGTCTTATCAATCTTCCTTTGTATGTGATGGATTGCTTTTCTCTTGCTGCCTTCAGGTCTTCTCTTTTTATCTTTGACGTTTGATAATTTGATTACTAAGTGTCTTGGCATAGGCTTATTCAGATCTATTCTGTTTGGGGTATGCTGCACTTCTTGGATCTGTAACTTTATGTCTTTCATAAGAGATGGGAAATTTTCATTGATTATTTCCTCTATTATTGCTTCTGCCCCTTTTCCCATCTCTTCTCCTTCTGGGACACACATGACATGTACATTCCTGCATTTCTTTTTGTCTTTAAGTTCCAGAGATGTGCTCATATTTTTCCATTCTTTTCTCTATCTGTTCTTTTGTGTGTAGGCTTTCAGGTGCCTTGTTCTCCAGTTCCTGAGCATTTTTCTTCTGCCTCTTGTGATCTGCTGTTGTATGTCTCCATTGTCTCTTTCATCTCTTGTGCTGTGCCTTTCATTTCCATAGATTCTGCAAGTTTGTTTGAACTTTTGATTTCTACCTTATGTATGCCCAGTGTTTTCATTATACACTTCATCTCTTTTACCATATTCCCTAAATTTTTTGAATTGATTTAGTATTAGTTGTTTTAAATTACTTTATCTCAGTTGAAGTATAAGGTTTTTCCTTTGACTGGGCCATAGCTTCATTTTCTTAGTGTAGGTTGTAGTTTTCTGTTGTCTAGGCATCCGGCTTCCTTGATTACCCCAATCAGGTTTTCCCAGACCAGAATGGGCTCAGGTCTAGTAGGAGGCAATAGTATCATGTCTCCCTAAGGGTGTCTGAGATTGATTGATACACCCTGTGAGGCCTCAAATCACTGCTTTTCTGCCCAGCAGGTGGTTCCTGTCAGCCTGTCATTCCAGAGTGGTGTAAGAAGGTGTGGTGCATGGCTGTTTTCCCCCAGGCTCTCAGACCTGGAAGGCAGGTAGTAAAAACCTGGCACCACCTCTTTCCTCTTAGAGAAAATTACACCCCCTAGGGAGAGGTCATTAGCATTGAATGGTCTCTGACTCTGCTATCTCTGCCTGTGTCAGTTTGAATGTATTGTGTCCCCCAAATGCCATTATCTTTGATGTAATCTGTATGGGCAGGACATTATCAGTTTTGATTAGATTTCCTTGACTGTTTCTTTGGAGATGTGCCCCACCCAGCTGTGGGCGATGACTCTGACTGGATATTTCCTTGGAGGTGTGGCCCCACCATTCTGGGTGGGTCTGAGTTGATCAGTGGAGCCATATAAATGAGCTGACAGGCAGAGGGAACTCAGTGCAGCTGAGAGTGACATTTTGAAGAGGAGCCACAGTGAAGAGGGACGCTTTGAAGAAAGCACAGGAGCCACAGATGAGAGACAGTTTGAAGATGGCTGTTGAAAGGGGACTCTTGCTCCAGAGAAGCTAAGAGAGGACAAATACGCCAGTGCAACTAAGAGTGACATTTTTGAGGAACTTGCAGCCTAGAGAGGAACGTTCCTGGAGAAAGCCATTTTGAAACCAGAGCTTTGGAGCAGATGCCAGCCATGTGCCTTCCCAGCTAACAGAGGTTTTCCCGGACACCATTGGCCATCCTCCAGTGAAGGTACCTGATTGCTGATGTGTTACCTTGGACACTTTATGGCTTAAGACTGTAACTGTGTAACCCAATAAACCCCCTTTATAAAAGCCAATCCAATTTCTTGGTGTTTTGCATTCTGGCAGCATTAGCAAACTAGAACCCTGGCTTGTCTGGGTCTGAGCACTGGGAATAGAAAATCACTGAGGCTTTTCCACTGAGCTGAAAAAGGGAGGAATGCCCCCCTTCAGGGTCAGGCTGCAGACCCCCGCACTTTCACCTGACAGCCAGAGACAGCACCCAGTCCTCTGGGCTCCCCCTCTGTCCCATAGAGGCCTACAGCTCCCCAAGGTCAGTCCTCACCAAAAGCCTCTGTCTACTTGTTGGGATTCATGATTTGTAGCAAGCAGTCCATGCTTGTTAATTAGAACCCCAGTTGGAGCTCAGCTGAGCTATATTCACTGCTGGGAGAGTGCTGGTCTCTAGCATAGTGAGGCTTTGTGGTTTGCTGTGGTGGTGAGGGGTCTCTCAGGCTTTGCAGCTCTGGCCATAGGGGGAGAGGACTCCTGGCTTGGATCTGCAGTTTTTACTTACAGATTTTATGCTGCAATCTCTGGCATTCCTCCCAATTCATGTTGGTGTATGATGAGTGGACAGTCACGTTTGTCCCCCTGCAGTTATTCCAGATTATTTACTAGTTGTTCCTGGTTGTCTATTAGTTGTTTCAGGGGGACAGAATAGCTTCCATTCCTCTCTATGCCACTGTCTTTTTCCCTCTCCAGCATATGTCTTTTAATTATGGAGTTTAATCCATTAACATTTAATATTATTACTGTAAAGGCAGTACTCTTTTCAACCATTTTGTCTTTCAGATTTTATATGCCATATCTTATTTTATTCTCTTTTTACCCTTTTTTGACAATCTTCATTCTACCCTCTTCTCCATACCTCTCTCTCCTGTCTTTTCCTATCTGCCTGTAGCTCTCCCTTTAGTATTTCTTGCAGAGAAGGTCTCTGTTCAAGAACTCTCTCAGTGTCTGTAAATCTGTAAAAATTTTAACTCTCCCTCATTTAAAGGACAGTTTTGCCAGATATAGAATTCTTTGCTGGCAATTTTTATCTTTCAGTATCTTAGATATAGGCATACCACTGCCTTCCTGCCTCCATGGATTCTGCTGAGAGATCCACACTTAGTCTTATCAAGCTTCCTTTGTATGTGTTGAATTGCTTTCCTCTTGCTGCTTTCAAAATTCGGTCTTCATTTTTGACATTTGACAATCTGATTAGTAAGTGTCTTGGAGTAGGTCTATTTGATTCTATTCTGTTTGTGGTATGATGCACTTCTCGGACCTGTAATTTTTATGTCCTTCATAAGAGTTGGGAAATTTTCAGTGATTATTTCCTCCATTATTCTTTCTGCCTCTTTTCCCTTCTCCTTTCCTTCTGGGCACCCATAATATGTATCTTTGTGTGCTTCATGTTGTCATTCAATTCTCTGAGACCCTTCTCATATTTTTCCATTCTTTTCCCTATCTATTCTTTTGTATGTAGGATTTCAGATGTTGTATCCTTTAGTTCACTCTTATCCTTTCTTCTACCTCCTCAAAACTACTATTGTATGTCTTCATTTTGTTTTTCATGTCTCCACTATGCCCTATATTCCCTAAGTTCTGCATTTGTTTTTGCAAGCTTTTGAGTTCTTCCATATGGTCTCCCAGTTTCTTCTTTATATCTTTCATATCTTTTGCCACATTTTCCTTTCAACTCATGAATTGATATAGAAGGACTTGTATGAACATCTTTAATTAGTTGCAACTCATTGAAGTGATATAGATTTGTCTGAACATCTTTAACCAGTGTTTCAATTCACCTCATCTGAGGTATAGTTTGTTCCTTGGGTCATATCATCTTTCTTTCTAGTATTATTTGATTACTTGCTGGTTTCTTGGCATCTGATTTTCTTGGCTCATTTATTTTGGATGTTGTTTTCTCTCTTTTGTCTAGATCTTTCTTGTTGATTGGCTTTGTTCTCTATCTGTTGTCATTTGGTTCAACTTATCCTAGACCTCTAGCATAGCTTCTTGATGAACTGATCAGAATTTTTCAGCTCTTATTTTTTCTGGTTCTTTCCCCTGCTTATACAGAAGTTTTTTGAGATTGTCCTTTTTTGTCTGTGCATTTGCTTCACCTCCAGGCAAAAGCTCTCTCTTCCCTCTTCCTCCTCAGGGAATGTTGATTCCCTGTTGGATTTGTTTTGCCTCTTTATATTTTCAACACTCCTGTCATTGAGCCACTCTTCAGCCCCCTTTCCCTGCAGGCTGGAGATGTACAGGTCTCATAAGCAACCCCCAATCCCCCCTCCATCAGGAACATGTTTGAGACAGGCTGGGTTCTACTTTTGTAGGTCAAAACTGTTTGCATGTTTGAGACAGGCTGGCCTCTGCTTTCAGTAGGTTGAAACTGCTGCTGATATCCCTGCCCCTGGGGACTTAATTCTCTGAGTGAGAACCACTACTTGTGCAAGACTCTGGACTCCCACTTTTCTTTGGGAATATATTGCCCTTTAGGGAAATTTCTTCTTCACTTGATTAGTTAGTTTTTCTCTCAGGCATTCATTAGGTCCACCCTTGCCTCAGGCATGGCTTGAAAACTGAGAATGCCTGCTGCTTTCTTTAATGGAGCTGCTAAAAAGCAAATAATAATCTTTTTTCAGATCCAGTCCCCAGCTCCACGTTCACTAATTAAGAGCCAGAGTTTGTACCTGACTCTATGCGCCCCTTTTCTTGGGGCACAGCCCTTTCCAATATTCTGACTATAGCCAACTCCAAAAGCCTCTGGTTTTTATTTCATCAGCCCCACCTCCTTGCTGCTGGTGAGAGACCTGATTCCTCTCATGTTTGCCCTGTAGATTTATCTGGGCTCAGAGTTGTATTCAGCAGTCCAAATTTGTTAATCAAATCTGCAATTGGAGCTTGGCTGAGCCTTCCTTCCCTTTCTCTTAGGAGAGGGATTCTGTTTTCCACCAGGGAGAGACTCCAAGATAGGCTTCTGTGCCCCTGGGGGAGAGGCATCAGCCTCCACAGTTTGGAAGAGTTTACTTACATTTCTGTGCTGTGATCTTGGTCCTTCTGTCTTTCCAAGGATCATCTACGATGTTCATCTAGTCACAGAAGTCCCCCAAACAGTTGTTTCAGACTGTTCCTGGATATTTACTACCTGCTCTAGAGAACAAACTAAATCCCACACCGGCCAACACCACCAACTTGTCCTGCCTCTGTTATCTCATAGTATCTTCTTTTTAATTTAATATTATTGAGATTGTTCATATACCATACAATTATCCACAGATCCAAAGTGCACAATCAATTGCCCATGGTACCATCATACAGCTGTGCATCTATCACCACAATTTTTTTTCAGTTTTTAGAAATTTTCATTACTCCAGAAAAGAAATAAAGACAAAAAAGAAAACTCAAGTCTTCCCCTCCCCTCCATTATGACTCATAGTATTTGGTATAGTACATTTGTTACTATTGATGAAGAATGTGAAATACTACTAACTGGAGTACATAGTTTGCAATAGGTATAGCTTTCCCTATATACCCTGCTTATTAACTTATAGTTATAGTGTCATTCATTTGTTCTAGTTCATGAAAGAGATTTCTAATATTTTTATAGTAGTCATGGACATTGTCCATCACAGATTCACTGTTTTATACATTCCCATCTTTTAACCTCTAACTTTCCTTCTGGTGACATAGATGACTCTAAGCTTCCCCTCTCCACCAAATTCACATAACATTCAGCACTGTTAGTTATTCTCACAATAACCTGCTAACATCACCTCTGTCCATTTCCAAACACTTAAGTTCAACCTAGTTAAACATTCTGCTCATGATAAGCAACCACTCCCCATCCTTTTAAACTCATTCTATATCCTGGTAACTTATATTTCATATCTATGAGTTTACATGTTATAATTAGTTCATATCAGTGAGACCATGCAACATTTGTCCTTATGTGTCTGACTTATTTCACTCAATGTAGTGCCCTCAATATTTCTTCATCAGCCCATTTTTTTAAAGATGGTTTTGTTTCACCCACCCTACTTTCCATCCTAAGTAAACAATTGATGGTTCCCTGTATAGTCATATATGCATGTATTCACCACCATCACCACTATTTATACAAGGACATCTTCATTTCTTCCACAAAGAAGAAGGAAGAATCAAAGAAGGTAGAGGGACAAAGAAAAGAAAAGAAAGAAAAAACATGAGAGCTAAAAGCAACAAAGGAAAGATAACATTAACCTAAAGTAGAATAAAGAGTCAGACAACATCACCAATGCAGAGTCCCGTACCACTGCCTTATTTCCCCCTCTTAAAGCATTTAACTTTGGTATATTGTATTTGTTACATTAAAGGAAGCATAATACAATGTTTCTGTTTAACTATAGTCTCTAGTTTGCATTGATTGTATTTTTCCCCAATACCACCCTATTTTTAACACCTTGCAAGGTTGACATTCATTTGTTCTCCCTCATGTAAAAACATATTTGTACATTTTATCACAATGTTGAGCACTCTAGGGTTCACTGAGTATAAAGTCCAGCCTTTATCTTTCCTCTTTCCTTCTGGTGTCCCACATGTTCCTAACCTTCCTCTTTCATCCGTACTCACAGTCATCTTTGTTCAGTTATACTTACATTGCTGGGCTATTGTCTCCCAAAATTGTGTTCCAAACCTCTCATTCCTGTCTTTTCCTGTCTGTCTGTAGTGCTCCCTTAGTATTTCCTGTAGCACAGGTATCTTGTTCAAAACTCTGTCATGTCTGTTTGTCAGAGAATATTTTAAACTCTCCGTCATATTGAAGGACAGTTTTGCCAGATATGAGATTCTTGGTAGGCAGTTTTTCTCTTTCAGTATCTTAAATATGTCACACCACTTCCTTCTTGCCTCCATGGTTTCTACTGAGAATCCACATATAGTCTTATCAAGCTTCTTTTGTATGTGATAGATTGCTTTTCTCTTGCATTCAGGATTCTCTTTTCTTTGATGTTTGATAATCTGATTAAGTGTTTGGTGTAGGTCTTTTCAGATCTATTCTGTTTGGGACATGCTGTGCTTCTTGGATCTGTAATTTTTTGTCTTTCATAAGAGATGGGAAATTTTCATTGATTATTCCTCTATCATTGTTTCTGCCCCTTTTCCCTTCTCTTCCCATTCCAGGACACCCATGACATGTACATTCTTTCACTTCATGTTGTCATTCAATTCCCTGAGATGTTGCTCATATTTTTCCATTCTTTCCCTATCTGTTCTTTGGTGTGTAGGATTTCAGGTGTATTGTTCTCCAGTTCCTGAGTGCTTTCTTCTGCCTCTTGATATCTGCTGGTTTTATGTCTCCATTGTGTTTTCATCTCTTGTATTGTGCCTTTCATTCCATAGATTCTGCAAGTGTTTTTTTCAAACTTTTGTTTTCTACATTATGTTGCCCAGTGTTTTCTTTTATATCCTTCATCTTTTGCCATATCTTCCCTGAACTCATCGGTTTGGTTTTTGATTTGATATAGCATATTTCTTTGAAAATCTTTAATAGATTGTTTCATTAAAGTGAAACAATATCTCAACTGTATCTTGATTGAGGTGTAAGTTTGTTCCTTTAACTGGGCCATATCTTTGTTTTTCCTAGTGTAGATTGTAGTTTTCTGTTGTCTAGGCATTCTGGTTTTCTTGGTTACTCCAATCAGATTTTTCCCAGACCAGAATGGGTTCAGATCTCAGAGTGGGGTTATATTCAGTTTCAAGTCTCCCTGTAGGGGTGTCTTAGAGTTTGTCAGACTTTCTTGTGAGGTCTCCAGCTGCTTTTGCTTTTTCCTAACCTGCCCAGCAGATGGCTCCTGTCAGCCTGTCACTCTGACAGGTGTAAGGAGGTGTGGCCTATTTAGGTTCTGTTTTGGCTGTTTTTCCCCCATGCTCTGGGGTCTGGTTCTGAAGGGAAAGCTGGGCCCCCACGTCCTTACTCTTAGGGAAGACACACCCTCTAGGGTATATCATAAGCATTGAATTGTGGTCTCTCTGACTCTGTTGTATCCCACCCCTGTCTGGGTCAGAGCCCTGCAAACTGAAATGGCTGAGGCTCTCTCCATGGGCCCCCCTCAGGTTGAGAGAAAAAGGGGACAGAAAGCCCCCTTTTAGAGCCAGTACATGGCCTCCAGTTTCACTCATCAGCCAGAGGTAACCCCTGGTCTTCTGGGCTCCCCCTCCTGAGACAGATGAGTCTTATGTTCTTTAAGGTCAGTCTTCACTAAAAGTCTCTGTCTGCTTGTTGGGGGTTTTGTACCTTGCATTCAGCAGTCCACATTTGTTAATTTTAACCCCCAGTTGGAGCTCAGTTGAACTATATTTGCTTCCTGGGAGAGTGCTGTTCTTACCACAGTGAGGTTTTTCAGCTTAGCCTGCTGTGGGTGGAGGGGCTCCCAGCATGGTTCTGCAGTTTTTACTTATGGATTTTATGCTGTGATCTCAGGTATTCCTTCCAATCCAGGTTGGTGTATGATGTGTGGAACAGTCATGGTTGGTCCCCCAGCTGCTATTCCAAATTATTTACTAGTTGTTCCTTGTTGTTCCAGGGGACTAACTAAATTCCACTCCTCTCTATGCCACCATCTTGCTGATCATCTCTCATAGTATCTTAATCAGACTTTGGTCTGAGCATGATGTTGTCTTCATAGAATGAGTTAGGTAATGTTCTCTCTTCACTGTTTTTGAAAGAGTTTGGGCAGGATTGGTATTAGTTATTCTTGAATACTGGTAAAATTCACCTGTGAATCCATTCAGTCCTGGGCTTTTCTTTATCAGGAGATTTTTTGATGACTGATTTATATCTTTGTTGTCATTGGTTTCTTGAGGTTTTCTATTTCTTCTTGAGTTAGTGTAGGCTGTTTTTGTGTTACTAGGAAATTATCCATTTTATCTAAGCTGTCTAGCTTGTTTGTACACTGATGTTCATAGTATCCTCTTATGATATTTTTTATATCTATCTGGTCCAGTATAATGAGCCTCCTCTCTTTTCTGATTTTATTTATTTGCATCATCTCTCTTTTATACTTTGTCAGTCTAGATAAAATATTTTTCAATTTTATTGATCTTTTCAAAGAATGAACTTTTGGTTTTCTTGTATTCTCTCTATCATTTTTCTGTTCTCCAATTTCATTTATTTCTGCTATAATCTTCATTATTACTTTCCTTCTGCTTCATTTTAGATTAGTTTCCTTTTCTTTCTCTAGTTTCTCTGGTTGTTCAGTTAGGTCTTTGATTTTAGCTCTTCTTCCTTTTTGATGTAGGCATTTAAGACTATAATTTCCCTCTCAGCACTACATTTGCTCCACCCCATAAGTTTAGATATATTGTGTACTTGTTCTCATTTGCCTCAAGATATTTACTGCTTTCTCTTGTAATTTCTTCTTTGACCCTGTTCCAGCTTGCAATGCTGCCTCTGCCAGTTTGGATGTATTGCGGCCCCCAAAATTCCATTATCTTTGATGCAATCTTGTGGAGGCAGACATATTAGTGTTGCTTAGATTGAATCCTTTGATGAGTGTTTCCATGGAGATGTGACCAATCAACTGTGAGTGAAAACTTTAATTGGATAATTTCCATGGAGTTGTTACCCCACCCATTCAGTGCAGGTCTGAATTAAATCACTGGAAGCATATAAATGAGCTAAAAACAGAAGTAGCTCAATGTAGCTGTGAGTGACATTTTGGAGAGCAACTGAGAGACATTTTGAAGATGGCTGTTTGAAAGGAGACTTTTGCTCCAGAGAAACTAAGAGAGGACAAATACCCCAAGAGCAACACTTTTGAAGAACACAGGAACTGAGAGAGGAGCTAGAACACAACCCAGGATCAGCAGATGCCAGCCAACATGCCTTCCCAGCTTAGAGAGGTTTTCCTGGATGCCATTGGCCTTCCTTTGATGAAGGTACCCAATTGTGGATGCCTTATCTTGGACAGTTTATGGCTCTAAGTCTGTAACTTTGTAACCAAATAAACCCCCTTTGTAAAAGCCAATCCATTTCTGGTATTTTGCATAACAGCAGCATTGCCAAACTGGAACACTGCCCATTATGCAAAATATCAGAAATGGATTGGCCTTTTATAAGGGGATTTATTAAGTTACAAATTTACAGTTCTAAGACCATAAAACTGTCCAAACCTAAGACATCAACAAGATGATACCTTCCTTGAAGGAAGGCTGATGGCATCTGGAAAACCACTGTTGGCTGTAAAGGCATTGTGACTGGCATCTGCCTGATCCAGGGTTGTGTTCCAGTTCCTCTCTCAGCTCCTGTGCCACTTTTGTTTCCTACTCCCAGGATGTTTCTCTCTAAGCACCTAGGGGTCCTGTCTTGACTTATTGCAGGGGAACCCCTTCATCTCTTAGCTAAATGTCCTTCTGTCTGCATCTCCAAGCATTTCTAAGCATCAGAGTCAGCTCTTAGCTTCTCTCCAAAATGTCCCTTGCAGCTGCTCTGAGCTGTTTCTGTTTGTGAGCTCATTTATAGGACTCCAGTGATAAATCAAGACCCACTCTGAATGGATGGAGACCATATCTCCAGGGAAATAATTTAATTGAATGTTTTTCTCACAAATGATTGATTCACATCTCCATGGAAACAATCAAAAGATTCCAACCTAGTCAACACTAATATGTCTTCCCCCACAAGATGCATTGAAGAATATGGCTTTTGGGGAGACATAATACATCCAAAGTGGCACATTCCACTCCTTTGTCACCAAAAAGACATATTCTTTCCAAATACAAAATACATTCATCCCATCACAATATCAAAAACCTTTTTATATTATCCTTTCATAAACAATACATAAGTATAAGATCCCATCAAAATCAGTCACAGGTGTGGTCTTGTCCTAAAACAAAATACCCCTCTGGCTGTGGACCTGTGAATCCTAGAATAAGTTATCTGCTTCCAATATACAAAGGAGGGACAGTCATAGGATAAACATTCCCATTGCCATAAGGAGAAATTGAAAGGAAAACAGGTTCACAGGACCAAGGCAGTTCCTATAACCCACAGGGCATACTTCATTAGATTTCAAAGTCTGAGAGTCACTTATCAAATGATGTTTTATCCTTAGGGCTTGAGAGGAGGGGAGTCCAACTCTTTCCAAGGGTGTTTGCAGCAGCCTTTTTCTCTCCAAATACTGGGGTGAGTGCTCCAACATATCCATGCATTGGGAAGGCCACCTTCTTGGCCTCACCCTCCTCAAACATTGGGGTGCCACCTGGCCTCTCCTCTCTGGGACAAAGTCTCTCCCCTCTCTGAAGAGTGGGGTGGTGACCAGGTTCTCCCCAATCCATGGGGAATGTGCTCCACCCTCTCTGAGGCCTGGGGTGGCAGCACTCTTCCTGAGCATTGAGGTAGAAGGCCCGCCCTCTGCCTCTGGGTCAATCTCACCCTTTCTGAATGCATGGGTTGCTCTGCTCTCCTTGCCTGAGATTTCTTGACTTCCAGACCTCAGTTTCCATCGTTCTGTCTTTGAAGAAATTTTCCTTCAATTTGTTCCTTCTCCATCCCCTCTAGTCCAGCCTGCAGTGGTTCCATTTTTACAGATATTGCAAAAAAAAAATTGTTGACTTGGCATGAAGCATACAGGGGTCAAAACCTTCAGACAATAGGGCTTTCCACAGATCCTTTCTGGATAATTCCATCTCCAATCCTGGCTTCTACTGAAATGGCCATCAGTTTCCATGTTTGGTTATATCCTTACTTGGGGCTGTAGCCTCTGTGGTCTCACTTTCTGGAAGCCCAGAATTTTCCAGAACATCAATTTCTGGTTTCTTGAACCCAAGAGTTCAGTTCTCAGCTTATCTATTTCCTTTTGCATTTTACTATAAGCTGCAAGAAGCCAGACTGCATTTTCAGGTTTTTGTTTTGAAATCTCCTCAGCTAAGTATCCCAGCTTATTGCTTTCAAATGCTGCTTTCCATTCAACACTAGGACTCAATTTTGCCAAATTCTCTGCGACTTTAAAACAAGGATCACCTTTCTTCCAGTTTGCAACAACACATTCATCATTTCTGCTCAAGGCCTCATCAGAAGTATCTTTAGAGTCCATATTTCTGCCAACAGTCTCTTCAAAGCATTCCAGGCCTTTTCCATCAAGCTCTTCACAATTCTTTCAGAATCTTCCCATTATCTATTTAGAAAGCCATTCCAACATGTGGTATTTGCAAACTCAGCAGCCCCCCACTCTTGGTACCAAAATCTGTTCTGGTTTGCTAATGCTGTCATTATGCAAAATACCAGAAATGGATTGGCTTTTATAAGGGGATTTATTAAGTTACAAATTTACAGTTCTAAGGCCATAAAAGAGTACAAACTAAGGCATCAACAAGATGATACCTTCACTGAAGGATGATTGATGGCATTTGGAAAACCTCTGTTGGCTGGGAAGGCATGTAGCTGGTGTCTGCTGACCTGGGTTATGTTCTAGCTCCTGTGCATTCTTGGTTCCTTCTACCAGGATGTTTCCTGGGAGTCCTAGGGGTCCTGTCTTAGCATATCCCAGGGCAAACTGTGGGCTTCATCTCTTAACTAAATGTCCTTCTGTCTGCATCTCCAAGCATTTCTAAGCATCAGTGTCAGCTCTTAACTTCTCTCCAAAATGTCCCTCACAGCTTCTCTGAGCTCCTTCTGTTTGTGAACTCTTTTCTTTTATAGGACCCCAGTGATTAAATCAAGACCCCACTGAATGGTTGGGGTCCATATCTCCAGGGAAATAATTTAATAATCACCTTTCACACATGTGATTGAGCAATTCCCCACGGAAAACTCAATCAGAAGATTCCAACCTAATCAACACTAATACTTCTTCCCCCACAAGATTGCATTAAAGAATATGTCTTTTGGGGGGACATAATATATCCAAACTGGCAGAGACCCCCTGATTGTTTAAGATTGTGTTGTTCAACCTCCAGTAATTTGTGCATTTTCCAGTCCTTCACCCATTGTTAATTTCCAGCTTCATTCCATTATGATTGGAGAAATTGCTTTGAATCATTTCAATATTTTTAAATTTATTAAGACCTCTTTTGTGCCCCAGCATGTGGTATATCCAGGAGAATGTTCCATGAGCTCTTCAGAAGTATGCATATCCTTCTGTTTGGGGGTGCAATGTTCTATAAATTTCTGTTAAGTCTAGTCCATTTTTCATATTATTTAGGTTCTCTGTTTCCTTATTTATTGATCCTCTATTAAGATATTCTATCTACTGAAGAGGGTACTGCATTCAAGTCTCCAACTATTATTGTAGAGATTTCTATTACTCTCTTCAGTTTTGCCAGTGTTTGCTGCATCTACTTTGTGGCACCTTGACTTGGTGCATAGCTATTTATGATTGTTGCTTCTCCTTGGTAAATTGTTCCTTTTATTAATACCTAGCATCCTTCTTTGTCTCATAACATTTTTCATTTAAAGTCTATTTTGTCTGATATTAATCTAGCTACCCCAGCTTTTTTTTTGGTACTGCTTGCATGGAATGTTGTTCCATCCTTTCACTGTCAACCTATTTGCATTTTTGTGTCTAAAATGAGCCTCTTGTAAACAACATATAGATGGGTCATGCATTTTTTATACATTCTGCCAATCTGGGTCTTTTGATTGGGGAGTTTAATCCATTAACCTTCAATTTTATTACTGTAAAACCATTTCATCCTTTGGATTTTATTTGTCAGATCTATTTTTTCTCTCTTATCTGTTTAGTTAACCTTACTGGTAATCTTCATTTCTGCACTCTCCTCCAAGCTGAAAAAGGTGGGGGAGGGGGCATGAATGACGCATGAGCTGAACATAGAAGATAAACACTGGGACTATTTAACTTAGCAAAAACAGGAGTGATCAATGATTGTGACTAAATGTACAAATATAAAACTCTTCTTGCAGGTGGGAGGACATGTGAATGTCAGCCATGCAGAGTGTTGGAAAGGGGATGGTATTGAGGGAAAAATATAATCAAAGCAAACTGGAGTCTATGGTCAACAGTAACATTGTGATATGCTTCCATTAAATGTAACAAAGGCAATATATCAAAGCTAAATGTGTATGAGAGGGGATATGGGGGAGGGATATGTGATTCTTGGTAGTGGTGTTGTTGCCTGACCCTACTATTACATTGTATTGCATGATATTTTTTGTTTTTATTATCTTTTTTATTATTCATTAAAAATTTTTTTTCATAGTAATCAATATGTTCAAGTGCTGACTGTGGTGATAAATGTACAACTGTATGATGATACCATGAACAACTGATAGTACACTATGGATAATTATATGGTATGTGAATATAGCTCCATAAAATTGTATGGAAAAATATAAACAGTGATAAAAGTTCTGGAGAAAACATGGATAGAGGGATGTACAGATTTACTGCTGGTTAGGAGGCAGAATGGTATAGCCTTTCTGGAGGATAGTGGGGTGGTTCCACGAGAAGCAAGTATATGAGTGCCATAAGTTCCTGCAAACTCATTAGGGGGAATTTACTTGGAGGATCTGAGAGCAGGGACATGAATGGACATTTGCACATTGGTGTTTATGGAGAGAGTATACATGATTTGCAATGGGTGGAGGTGGCCTAAGTATATGTTGACTGAAGAACAGAATGGTGAACGGTTGTGTGTGCATACAATGGAATATTGAGCAACTGTGAGAAGCAGTGAAGCTGTGAGACACACAACAAGGTGAATGGAACCTGTAGACAGCATTTTGAGTGAACTACGCCAGAAACAAAGGCAAACACTATAATGCCCCAACAATATGGACTAACTACAATGTGTAAACTCAGAAATGAACTTTAGAGCACAGCTTACCAAGGGAACGCTTATTGTAATGGTCCCTAGATTGGAAGCTCTTACAGCAGTCACATCTATTTCTGAATTGCAATGGCCATCTCCAGATTCCAAAATGCTGATCGCTTTGTGTGTAACATGATCAATCCCTGGAAATTTGGGTATCTGTGTGACACCTGAAACACAGAGCTAGAACTCAGCAGATACGATTGTCAGTATTAGCACATATAGCAACTGTTAAAAAAGCTGCAAAGAGCCCAGACTTCAACTAGAGATATGAATGAAGCAGATGTGGTTAGGACTGGGGCAAATCAGGCCAAAGGGTAAAGGACAATACTGACTGTGTTTTACAACTTCAAATTCCATGTGAGACCAAGGGAAGAGATCTTTAGCTGGTGCAAGATCTTTATTTCCTAAACACTTTAACTTGTACAGTTTGTTCAAACACCATAATTACATGGAACTTTTAATAGGCAGTGAGACCTGGTAGGTTTTTCATAGGTTAGTGTGAAATAGTGACACATCCCAAAGTAATTAGGACAGAGAATAAAAATATATATGTGCCCCCCCCCGCCCAAGGATCTGGGGGAAAATGCAGAGAGTGCTGGCTTCCTCACCTGGATTGTTGCTGATGTTCTCACAAACATTCAGGACTGGCAGTTTGAAGTGCCAAGCCCTCTATCACGGGTCTTGCCCTTATGAAGTTCATTACTGCAAAGGAGAGGCTAACCTGCTTATAATTGTGCCTAAGAATCCCCCCTGAGTACCTCTTTGTTGCTCAGATGTGGCCCTCTCTCTCTAGCTAAGCCAACTCGGCAGGTGAACTCACTGCCCCCACCCCCTACATGGGACCTGACTCCCAGGGTGTAAATCTCCTGGAAATGCAGAATATGACCCCCAGGGATGAATCTGGACCTGGTACCATGGGATTGAGAACATCTTCTTGACCAAAAGGGGGAAGCAAAATGAAACAAAATAAAGTTCCAGTGGCTGAGAGTTTTCAAATGGAGTTGACAGTTCATTCTGGAGGTTATTATGCATTACATAGACATCCCTTTTTAGCTTCTAGTGTATTGGAATAGCTAGAAGGAGATACCTGAAACTGTGGAAATGCAACCCAGTAGCCTTGATTCTTGAAGACAATTGCATAAACTAGGTAGCTTATATGGTGTGACTGTGTGATTGTGAAAACCTTGTGGCTCACACTCCCTTTATCCAGTGTATGGACAGATGAGCAGAAAAATGGGGACAAAAACTAAATGATAATCAGTGAGGGAGGAGGGGGATGGAATGCTTTGGGTGTTCTTTTTTACTTTTATTTTTATTCTCATTTTTATTGTTTTTGGATTAAGGAAAATGTTCAAAAATTGATTGGGGTGATGAATGCACAACTATATGATAGTACTGTGAATAGTTGATTGTACACTGTGGATCATTGTATGGTATATGAACATATTCAATAAAACTGAATTTAAAATTTAAAAAATTATTGGCCACCAATACAGGATGCTAGGAATTAAACTCATAATTTGGTAACTGATAAATAACAGAGAAGACAGGAACATTTGTCCTGCATTTCCTACCAAACTTTCCCTTGGGGTGATCAAAAGACAGAATGATCTAATATATGAACAATTTAAAACATACAGTGAATTTCATGGATCTAGCCAATGATCATCAACAACCGCTAATACCACAAAAGGTTGACAACCAGGCATTAAGGGCCTCTGATGGGAGAGAGTTGACAGCTTCCAATTGTGGCACTGGGGGGAGACACGGAGTATCGGTCTGCCAAAGGAGAATTAGCTCATCCAGGAAAATGAGTCAGAAGGCACTACCTTAACTACAAAGTGTCCTCCACTTTTGTTGATGGCCAAGATGGGCCTGCAGCCCAGAGGTAAGGAACCAGCAGGCAATTGGCTACCTTTACCACTTGCCCCAGTAGCTGCCTGGTTCCACCATGTTGCCCTCACTAGGGACCCTTAGTACCATGGATTCCATACTGCATTTCCATCCAGCAGAATCCTGCATCCCCTCACCCTAATCATGTGGCTGCATTATCAACCATCTGGGATCCAGGGTCCCATGGCCACTTATCCAACCCCATATCCCAGATCACTCTGTTCCCTAGTTCTATGCTGTACTGGCTCAACCAACTTGAGGAAAAAGAACACAGAGTCTGCTTCCATGGCCACCACAACAGTCCCTGCTGACTGTCTAATGTACTCTTTCACACTTCCATCTCTGTCGTTTTGGTATCCTTTTCTTGGCACAAATTTAGATCTCTGTCAACACTATGCATGAATTAATGTACCAGTAAATCACAAAAGGCAATTCAAAGGTGAAGCAAACAAATAGTACAAAACTTATGAAAATAAACTCAATCTAACTGGTAGCCACGGAAATATGGAGCAAAACAATAAGAAACCATCTTCACACTGCTGAAAATTCTAAAGGGTTGAAGGAAAATGAAGCCAAATGGAATTTCTGAGATGCAAGAAGGAAAGAAAAGCAAAAAAGTAATAAATATTAGTAAATAAAATGGATATGACTGTATAAAACTATTATAATAATTTGGGGGTTTCAAATATTGATGTAAAGCACACTAGCATGTCATAAAAATAGAGAGGGAAATAAAGCGTTCTAAGACCTTGCATAGTCTGGGAAGATGGAAGAAGTATTAATTAAGTTCAGACCTTCATATGTGGGGATGCATGTTGTAATTTTTGGGGTAGCCACTGAAATAATGGAGACAGTATTCACACTTGCAGACGAAGAGCAGAAAAGTGGAATGGCAAAATGAATCCAAAAAAAGCAAGGAAGGAGGGGAAGAAAGACAAGGAAGAGGGTAGAACAAATGGAAAATATAAAAGTAAGACAGTGAATACATTAAATGTACAAAAGAGTTAAAAGCCAAGTTAATCAGACTGGTCAAAAAGGGAAATCAAGTTATATGCTCTTCACAGGAGACACATCTACAACACAAGGATTAGGAAGTTTTAAATTAAGATGATGGAAAAACAGTAGATATACTGTGCTGGTTTCTATCAATATCAGACAAAAAATTTTAAGGCAAAATGCATTACCGTAGAAAAAGAGGTACTTCAAAATGAATAATTTACCAGGGAGTTATAAAATTTAAATTTGAATACAATTAGTAACATGGTAAAAAATAAATAAGATACAAATTGACAAACTTCAAAGAGAAATCCCCAAATTCACAATAACTGTGGTTGATTTTTAGAAAACTTTCTCTATAATTGGTAAAGGGACCAGGGACAAAAGAAAATCCATGAGGATATGGAGGATTTGAACAACATGGTTAACACACATGAAATAATGGGCATTTGTAAAACAGCACACCCACAAACTGCAGAATGCACATTCATTTCAAACACACAGTT